>NC_134361.1:32421712-32721712 GCF_048569485.1 Anomaloglossus baeobatrachus
CATCTTTGTGTCACCCATCCATGTGTCATCTATGTCCATCCATGTGTTGCCCTTTCCATGTGTCATCCATCCATGTGTGATCCATCCATGTGTCATCTATCCATGAGTCTTCCATCCATTCGTCATTCATCCATGTGTCGTCCATCCATGTGTCGTCCATCCATGTGTCATCCATCCATGTGTCATCCATCCATGTCTCGTCCATCCATGTGTTGTCCATCCATGTGTCGTCCATCCATGTATCATCCATCCATGTGTCATCCATCCATGTGTCGTCCATCCATGTGTTGTCCATCAATGTGTCATCCATTCATGTGTCATTCATCCATGTGTCGTCCATCCATGTGTCGTCCATCCATGTGTCGTCCATCCATGTGTTGTCCATCCATTTGTTGTCCATCCATGTGTCGTCCATCCATGTGTTGTCCATTTATGTGTCATCCATCCATGTGTCATCCATTCATGTGTCGTCCATCCATGTGTCGTCCATCCATGTGTCGTCCATCCATGTGTCATCCATCCATGTGTCATCCATCCATGTGTCATCCATCCATGTGTTGTCCATCCATGTGTCATCCATCCATGCGTCGTTCATCCATGCGTCGTCCATCCATGTGTCGTTCATCCACCTGTCATCCATCCATGAGTCGTCCATCCATGTGTTGTCCATCCATGTGTCGTCTATCCATGTGTCATCCATCTATGTGTCATCCATCCATGTCGCCCATTCATGTGTCATCCATCCATGTGTCATCCATTCATGTGTCGTCCATCCATGTGTCATCCATTCATGTGTCATCCATCTATGTGTCATCCATCCATGTGTCATCCATCCATGTGTCATCCATCCATGTGTCATCCATTCATGTGTCATCCATCCATGTGTCGTCCATCCATGTGTCATCCATCCATGCGTCGTTCATCCATGCGTCGTCCATCCATGTGTCGTTCATCCACCTGTCGTCCATCCATGAGTCGTCCATCCATGTGTCGTCTATCCATGTGTCATCCATCTATGTATCATCCATCCATGTGTCGTCCATCCATGTGTTGTCCATCCATGTGTCGACACCGTGAATGGATGGGGACACTAAGGGGCATCACTAGGAGCTATTATTCGGCATCACTGTGACCACACTGAATAAATGTATTGTTTTAGGGGGAGGGGTTGGGGGGGGAGAAAGTAAATTAGCCTTTTGCTGTGAAGCCCCATGATTTCCATGTACGCCCCTACTTATAAGCAATAATTAGCTGTGATGTGTCCTACTGAGATAAGTCGAGTCTTAGTATAGGTGCATTACCCGGAGTAATGCAATATACGGTTTTTACCATTTTGATGTGCTAAGCCCAAAAGCTGAAGCACTCCTGCTATAATTGGATTTATAGGAACGGGTATTAATAGAGCATTAAATTACTTTTCATTCATTTCTTATAATTGTTTATTTGAAATGCAAATAGAAAATGGTTTACACAGAAGAGCGGGAAACCCCCTAGGAGCGGACGTATGTGTATTTTGCAGGTTTTAGAGCACGGTAATAAGTATTGCTATGTGCTGTTACATGCATAGTCAAATCCTGCGTTTGCTGCCTAAGAGCGTCCAAGCGGAGACGTGGCCCCAATACAAGGGGGGTCAGTATAGGAGCTGTAGACACAAAATGGCAGGGGACATTTAAAGGGAATCGATTTTACTACGGAGGCTAGTTGTCACACGGAGTTTTGCACATACGTCCAAGACTGTCATGGCGGCATCGGACTGTGTTCACATTGCAGATTCTGACACTCTGCTGATGGCTGCTCTGGTGTCTGGGATCAGCACAGACAGACTCGGGCATCGACCTGCTGTGTGCTGATTCATAGGCAGGCTACTAGGAGTTAATCTCTGGTCTGCTTGCTCCTTTGATCACATGTTGTGGGGAGACCCATCACATCTGCTCCCCTCCTATTTATGCTGGTTGAAACCTTCTACCCATGCCAGCTATAGTTTATCCTATTTATGCTGGTTGAACCCTTCCACCCATGCCAGCTATAGTTTATTTTATGTTGGTCTATATGAGGTGTGGTGTCCCAGACTGTCTGGTGAAAGTTGTGCTCATAGGTTGGAGCTTTCTTGGAGTTTACCCCTGCTGTTTTGTAGCTCTTGTTTTTCCTCCTTATTGTCTTATCCTTTGTATGTATGCACTGTGTGACAGAGTTTTGGTTTTCCCCTGTCTGTCTTTATCTGTGAGTTTTATCACACTCCTATCCTGTCTCTCCCTGGGGGTGAAGAAGGAATTAGATCAGGACTGGTCAGGAACAGGGCCAGGCAGGAGACTCAGGCCTCTCCACCATTAGGAGTATCCTTGAGCATAGGGATAGCATATAGGTGCAGCTTAGGAGCCCTGGTTCTCCGCTATGCCATAGTCATCATGACACTAGTGGTACTTTGTATAGGTGATAGGACTGTGATATAAATATCTCTTGTATTAATCCGATGTGCCAGCGCTGAGAAATAAAGCCTTAAAACCACATGCAAATTAGCCTTGATGTGCAATGTGGGCGTGTTTAAGCACTCCCCCTAAAACATATCAATGCTAATTTTCTTATGGTTTCTTAGCCATGGATCCCACATTGACCAGGACTGTCTCGATTTTTCAGATACAGTTCCAACATTATGGGAGTTTTCCCTGCCTTGTACTATTGCATTACACATCATAGCCGGAGTACAGGCTGCCATAAACACCATCTGTATTCTGCTGCTGAAACGAGTGGAGGACTTCGATATTTCCAGGGTAAAGCTCCTACCAGTAGTAATAAATCTCACTCATTATCCCGAAATCCTTTTTTTATTTGGAGTGTCCGCGAAAATCAAGGTTAGACCCCCCTGAAATTAGGTGTTTGGAAACCTGGTATGGAAGTGTTAATTCCCTTTCAGCGCCACCACAGGTAAAGTGAGGCATTGCAAGCAGGGAGGGAGACACTCTTTTTCAGCGCGCTCCATTTTTTAAGTATTTCCTAATAGGGTATCTAAAATTTTGGTTTCCTAAACCAGGCATTGCCTTCATGACTCCTTGAGGCTCGTGAGCTTTTTTTTTTTCTTAGATCAATGCTAAACAGTGCAATTAACCTTAAGAAAGCAGCTAAAAAGCGAAAGCCGACGAGATGCGAAAACGCCGTCCTCTGATGATACGGTGCGTGCGCTTCCATAGCGCAAATTGTTGAGCAAAGCAACTTCACGGACGCACATCAAACGGTGAAGTGAGCGCACCTGTTCACGCGCCTCTGGGGTTATTCGTCATTTTTCTGCATAAGTATATGCTGATCCGCGGTATTTCTTTACCGAGTGCGAATGACCCAGATGAAAGCGGATGTCTGACGGGTTGCTGTAGGTTACTGCGCTTCATTAGGGAATCAGCTCAAGTGACATTATCCATGGATAAATAATATAGAATGGGATCAATGGCTGAGCCCTGAGTATACAACAGGCATGGCTGACAGATGTTTGATGGAACTAATCCCATTTTACATGGCTAGAATCGCTCAAGACTCATCTATTGGCACATGCATATTGTAGATCTGCACTCATAGAGTTTCTTAAAGCGATGATTTTAGTACTGAAGCTACTGGTCTGGCTGTATAGGTCCTCGCATAACAATAAAAATGATACCTGCCTTGTAGAAATCGGATGTGGCATTGCTGAGAAATCCAGCTTTGTAATCACAGGAAGGTTGGAAGTGCAATGGGGGGTGTTGATGCACTTAAAATGTATGGACACGCCCACAGTGCACTTCCAGGCTAATTTATATGTAACTTCAAACCTTGATTTCTCAGCACTGGCACATCGGATTACTACAAAACGGGTATCATTTTTATTGTTTTGCCGATAGCACACAGATCTACTTCTCTGGACCTGACATTACCTCTCTACTAACCAAAATTCCACAATGTCCGTCTGCTATTTCATCCTTCTTCTCTGCGCGATTCCTAAAACTTAACATGGACAAAACAGAGTTCATTGTCTTTCCTCCTCCTCACTCATCCCCTCCAACAAACCTTTTCATCAAACTCGATGGTTGCTCACTCTCCCCAGTCTCACAAGCTCGTTGCCTTGGAGTAACCCTCGACTCTGCTCTATCCTTCAAGCCACACATCCAAGCCCTCTTCAACTCATGCCGATTACAACTCAAAAATATCTCCCGGATCCGTGCTTTCCTTAACCAAGAATCTGCAAAAACATTAGTGCATGCCCTCATCATCTCCCACCTCGACTACTGCAACCTCCTGCTCTGTGGCCTCCCTTCTAACACTCTTGCACCCTTCCAATCTATCCTAAACTCTGCGGCCCGCTTAATCCACCTTTCCCCTCGCTACTCCCCAGCCTCGCCACTCTGCCAATCCCTTCACTGACTTCCCATCGCCCAACGACTCCAGTTCAAAACATTAACCATGACATACAAAGCCATCCACAACCTGTCTCCTCCCTACATCTGTGACCTAGTCTCCCGGTACTTACCTGCACGCAACCTCAGATCCTCACAAGATCTCCTTCTCTGCTCTCCTCGCATCTCCTCTTCCCACAATCGTGTACCAGATTTCTCCCGTGCCTCCCCCATACTCTGGAACGCTCTACCTCAGCATATCAGACTCTCCCCTACCGTGGAAAGCTTCAAGAGGAACCTCAAGACCCACCTCTTCCAACAAGCCTACAACCTACAATAACCCTCAGTCCAGTAGACCACTGCGCAACCAGCTCTGTCCTCACCTATTGTACCCTCACCCATTCCCTGTAGACTGTGAGCCCTCGCGGGCAGGGTCCTCTCTCCTCCTATACCAGTCTGTCTTGTACTGTTAATGATTGTTGTACGTATGCCCTCTTTCACTTGTAAAGCGCCATGGGATAAATAGCGCTATAATAATAAATAATAATAATATTGTTTTGCTGTGTTCAGATTGCAGATTCTGACACTCCGCCCGATTTGTTTCTCTAGTGTCTGAAATCCACACAAGCCGACTCGGGTGTCGACCTGCTGTGTACTGATTCATAGGCAGCCTAGGTAGAGTTAATCTCTGCTTGCCTGCTTGCTCCTTTGATCACATGGTGTAGGGAAACCTATCACATCTGCTCCCCTCTTTTCTATGCTGGTTGCATCCTTCCACCCATGCCAGCTATAGTTTGTCTATGTTGGTTTGGGAGGTGTGGTGTCTCAGACTCTCTGGAAATAGATGTGCTTATTGCTTGGAGCGGTTGTGGAATTACCTCTATTGTATTGTAGCTTCCCTTCTGCTCTTGTTTTTCTTCGTGAATCTCTTATTGTCTTTACCTTTATGTGTGTGCGCTGTGTGACAAAGTTTTGGTTTTCCCTTGTCTGTCTTTATCTGTGGGTTTTTTCACACTCCTGTCCCGTCCCTCTGTGGGAGGAGGAGGAAGGGGAATCAGATCAGGACTTGTCAGGAGCAGGACCAGGAAAGAGTCTGAGGCATCTCCACCATCAGGAGTATCCCAAAGCTTATGTATAGCATAGGGCTCCCTAGCTTGAGGGACAGCTTAGGAGCCCCGGTTCCTTGCTATCCCATGGTCATCGTGACACGTATTCAGTCTTACCACTAGTTTCTTTACTAAAGATGTTCCCTTTATATAAATTTAGAAACGACGGAATGGTCATGAATTCTCAGTGCTCTGTGATAAGTTTTCTGTCTCACCTTCTGTCTTCAGGTAAAATACTTTTACGGGCATGCAGTTGATGTGAAGTTTGTATGTTCTCCCCGTGTTTGCGTGGGTTTCCTCCGGGTTCTCCGGGTTCCTCCCCACTCCAAAGACATACTGATATAAAATTTAGATTGTGAGCCCCAATGGGGACAGTGATGATCCGGTCTGTAAAGCGCTGGTGAATTGATATCGCTATATAAGTGAGTAAAATAAATATTAGATTTTGACTTTGGTGGTGGTACCTCATTCAGAGCCCAAAATATGTGCTGGTTCCAGTGTTTGGATCCCAAGTGTTTAGTAAGTTTTCCCTTACCTTATGATTGATAGGGAATAACTTAGAGGGAACATGTTACCAGTTTTTTGCCCTATAAGCTGCGGCCACCACCACCAGTGCACTGTGTAGAACATAAAAAATACTATATAATACTCACCTAAACTGGTCGCTGCGGTGGATGTGGCTCAGATGGGCGTCTTCGTCCTCCGGTACCTCTTCTTTCGGCCATCTTCGTCCTCCTTCTGAAGCCTGTGTGCATGACGTGTCTACGTCATACACATTCGCTGGTCTCGCGCATGCGCACTACAATACTTTGATCTGCCCTGCTCAGGACATGAATGCCGGCGAGTGTGGATGACGTCAGATGTGTCATACGCCGCGGCTTCAGAAGGACGATAGAGGCGGCGATAAAGATGGCCGAAAGAGGCGGTGCCGGCACCGAAGGACGAGAACGCCCATTTGACCTACATCCATCGCAGCGACCGGTTTAGGTGAGTATTATAAAGTGTTTTTTTATGTTCTACACAGCGGTCTGGGCTCTTATATATAACATGTTAGAATGCTGTATATAAGAGCCTAGTGGTGGTAGCCGCAGCTAATAGGGCAAAAAACTGGTGACTTGGCACAAACCCTTTACAAAAGAAGTGACAATTCACAATTTTTTGTTTTTTTGAATTTTTCAGCGGATTACTGACATGTCCAAAAATAAAGAATACAGTATATACCTTTCTTGGCCGGCTTCTGCACCCCTGTGCAGAGGATTTGCGGATTCGGTGGCCGGTCTTGAGTTATTGGCCTTTCCAATAACATGACATGAAACCTTGAGACAATCACATGTGTTGGCGCTCACCGAAACCAGCGAAGACGTGAAAACTGGTACTGGGTTTTTTTTGCAGTTGGAATCTCCTTTCCAAAATTTGCACCAAATTCTGCAAAATTTGGGGCAGATTTGTAGGCAGATTTCTCTGTGGATTCTGGTGACGTTGGCAGATCAGGACTCATCTGTGAATTAGCGGATGCATATGGATGTTACACACTCCGCGTTTCTCAAGGAGACTCGGGAGGGACAGGTTGAGCGAGTGGTCATGGCTTCGTGATGCACCTTCCGTCTCACCAATTTCTTTAGTCGAGAGTCCCTTGCTAATTTTAGTGCAGCTCATGTGACAGAAATCACAGAATGTATCTCTGTTAAATCCTGGGAGAATACATTCATTTCCACATTTTCGCACATGGCTGGTCAGCTAGACTGTTCGAAAAAAAAAAGAGAAAAAAAATCTAATTAGGGAACAGCTTTTCTGTCACCGAGAATGTAACATAACCCCGTGTACACTTGTAAACAGAGGCAAATAGTCATTGTTAGTTTGTTATTTTCTTATAATTAATGGCCTGAGGCTGACCCCGGCAGAAAACGGTCCTGATCTCTGGCACCGTACTGTACGGCAAATACGAAGGACGGAGCTCGACCCGTCCAACACGTGACGCAGATGACGGAAGAATCCGAGGACCCGGCGTGTCAGGGTCATTCCTGTTCTAATTCTGTTCCAAATTGTTTTTTAAATTCTAAACTGTTACATTTATCCTCTATTTTATGAATATGTTATTTGTTATATATAAAAATATATATAGATATTATAAAAAATAATATAAAAAAATATTGAACTAAATGATTAGCGTTCCATTTTTTTGTATAGCCTTAGAATTAGATGCCGGCAGTTAGACTAGCGATAGCGATATCTACCCACGTTTGATACGGGTCATAATTGCGAGAAGTCATTAAAGGGAGGGGGTCCGACTCCTTAAATGTGACACATGGGGATAAGGTGCAAAGTTCCGGCGTAGCACAGTGTTATTCTTAACACAGGGAAGGAAGGACGTAGGGTATGACGCAGAATGGTCGCTTTGCTGTTTGTGTGTTTTTTAAAGATATTCCTGACGCACAAGGCATAATAAAGGCATCTAAAAAAAATAAACAAATTCAAAAATAGTCAAAATTAAAAAGAAAAATATGTATTTCATGTCTACAGCTCCCATGCAAATCATGTGGTTTGAAAAAGAACAACGGCTCAAAAATTGGCCAATTCTTGTATGCCCATCAACCGCAGCAAGGTGACCTTTCTTTGATGGGACCCTATATTATGTCCTGGACTAAAACTCTACAGGCATATTAGCAGGTAAAATCTGTCATGAATTAAAACCACCCTGATGGGTGGAGAGTACAGTCAGGATAGGAGGTTGTCTACACCTCTAATATATACTGAAAAAAACAAAAATGGTGTGAACAGGTTCAAGCTGCTTTAACACAAAACACAAACAAACAAAAGAATACAGCAGCACTCTGTAAGCATGAAGATATATGCAAGCATCAAATATATGAAATTTAAACTGCATTAATACTATATAGAATATGCTTAAAAAATGAAGGTTCTTAGCGTAAAAATTGGCCAATTCATGTGAACCCATCAACTGCAGCAAGGTGACCTTTCTTTGATGGGACCATATTCTAGTGTCATGCCTCTACTGGGATAAAAGTCTGCTGTATTCTTTTCTTTGTGTAGTTATAGCAACTGCACCTGTGCACACTTGCTATGTTTTTGCTCTATATATTGGAGGTATAGACAATCTCCTATTCTGAATTTACTCTCCTCCCATCAGCCACAGGGTGGTTTTAATTAGTGCCAGATTCTACCTGACCATATATCTTTAGACATTTAGTCCAGGAGAGGCATGACATAGGGTCCCATCAAAGAAACATCATCTTGCTGCTTTTGATGGGCTCACATGAATTGGACAATTTTTTTGTGCCCATCCACCGCGGCAAGTTGACCTTTCTTTAATGGGATTGTATCCTAGTGTCTTACCTCTCCTGTACTAAAAGTCTGCTGTATTCTTTTGTTTGTGTTTGTGTGGTTATAGCAGATGGCACCTGTTCACACTTGATATGTTTTGTTTGAAGATGCAGTTTTTTTTTGGGGGGGGGGTTTACAGTATATATTGATTGTGCTATCCACCCATCAGTGAAAGGGTGTTTTTAATTAGTGCCAGATCCTATCTGCCCATATATTTGTAGATTTTTAGTCCAGGAGATGCATGACACTAGTATAGGCTCGGTCCCATCAAACAAAGGTCACCCTGCCGTGGTAGATGGGCTCACATGAATTGGCCAATTTTTGCACTAAGAACCTTAATTTCTTACACATATTCTATTTATCATTAATGCAGTTTAAATGTTATGTATTCTATGTTTGCATATATCTTGGCACTTACAGAGTGATGCTGTATTCTTTTGTTTGTGTTTTGTGTAGTTATAGCAGCTAGCACCTGTTCACACTTGCTATGTTTATGCAGTATATATTGGAGGTGTAGACAACCTTCTTTTCTGACTGTGCTCTCCTCCCATCAGCCACAGGATGGTTTTAATTAATGACAGATCCTATCTGCCCATATATTTCTGTAGACTTTTAGTCCAGGAGAGGCATGGCATAATATAGAGTCCCATCAAAGAAAGGTCACCTTGCCGCGGTAGATGGGCACACAAGAATTGGCCAATTTTTGAGCTAATAATGTCTGCATATGTCTTGGTGCTTTCAGAGCGCTGCTGTATCTTTATGTTTGTGTTTTGTGTAGTTATAGCAGCTGGCACCTGTTCACACTTGCTATGTTTCATTTGGAAGCACAGTTTTTTGGTTCTTAATATATAAGCACTATTATTTGGTGAGCGCCATTGTTCTTTTTTAGACCACATACATTTTCATGGGAGCTTTACACATTAAATACATTTTTTTAAATTATTTTTTAATTTATTTTTTTTAGACTAGCACCTGTTCACACAGGTTGCGGGGTTATTCCTAGCATGGGTGGGAGCTGGCACCTAAATCGAAGGAGCAGTTTGGTGACCATAGCACAGAGTAGCACCTTGTTGTCTATTAGATCCCCATAGACATAAATGCATTAATGGTCATTTGTTTACGTGACTCAGTGCCGGTGATTTGGAACTTTCTTTGTAAACCCCTATTTGTTTCCATGGTAACAGACTACAAACAAACCCCGTGTAGTCACATTCTGTAGTAAAATTGACATTGTCAATTCCCTACTGCTTGTAAACATATATTAACTATAAATATGGGATTGAGCATGACTGCCTGATCAGACTACACAGAGGCTGTAGTCGTAGTCTGTAACCATGGAGATATATAGGTCTGCAGAGGAGCTGCAGACACAAAATAAGAATCAATAAAGGCTGTTTGCATTAGTATTAAATATCAAAGCTTAATATTTTTGGGAGTTGGAGTGTTTTTTTTTTTAGATTTGGCTATCTTAGGAGGATATCTGTGTGTACAGGTAACTATTACTGTGCAGAATTATTAGGCAACTTAATACAAACCAAATATATTCCCATCTCACTTGTTTATTTTCACCAGGTAAACCAATATAACTGCACAAAATCTAGAAATAAACATTTCTGACATGCAAAAACAACCCCCCCCCAAAACATTAGTGACCAATATAGCCCCCTTTCTTTCTGATGACGCTCAGCAGCCGACCATCCATAGATTCTGTCATTGCTTGATCTGTTTACGATCAACATTGCGTGCAGCAGCCACCACAGCCTCCAGACACTGCTCCCAGAGGTGCACTGTTTTCCCTCCCTGTAGATCTCACATTTTATGAGGGACCACAGGTTCTCTACGGGGTTCAGATCAGGTGAACAAGGGGGCCTTGTCATTATTTTTCCATCTTTTAGACCTTTACTGGCCAGCCACGCTGTGGAGTAGTTGGATGCATGTGATGGAGCATTGACCTGCATGAAAATCATCTTTTTCTTGAACGATACCGACTTCTGCCTGTACCACTGCTTGAAGAAGTTGTCTTCCAGAAACTGGCAGTATGTCTGGGAGTTGAGCTTCACTCCATCCTCAACCCAAAAAGGTCCCACAAGTTCATCTTTGATGATCCCAGCCCATACCAGTGCCCACCTCCACCTTGCTGGCGTCTGAGTTGGAGTGGAGCTCTCTGCCCTTTACTGATCCAGCCTCTGGCCCATCCATCTGGCCCATCAAGAGTCACTCTCATTTCATCAGTCCATAAAACCTTTGAAAAATCAGTCTTAAGATATTTCTTGGCCCAGTCTTGACGTTTTATCTCATGTTTCTTGTTCAGAGGTGGTGGTTTTTCAGCCTTCCTTACCTTGGCCATGTCCCTGAGTATGGCACACCTTGTGCTTTTTGATACTCCAGTAACGTTGCAGCTCTGAAATATGGGCAAACTGGTGGCAAATGGCATCTTGGCAGCTTCACGCTTCATTTTCCTCAATTCATGGGCAGTTATTTTGTGCCTCTTTTGCCCAACACGCTTCTTGCGACCATGTTGGCTATTTGCCATGAAACGCTTGATTGTTCGGTGATCACGCTTCAAAGGTTTGGCAATTTCAAGACTGCTGCATCCCTCTGCAAGACATCTCACAATTTTGGACTTTTCAGAGCCCGTCACATCTCTCTTCTGACCCATTTTTCCAAAGGAAATGAAGTTGCCTAATAATTAAGCACCCCTTATATAGGGTGTTGATGTCATTACACCGCACCCCTCCTCATTACAGAGAGGCACAGCACCTGATTTACTTAATTGGTAGTTGGCTCTCAGCCTATACAGCCTGGAGTAGGACAACATGTATAACAAGTATCATGTGATCAACATACTCATTTGCCTAATAATTCTGCACACAGTGTATGAGTAGAACAATAAAAAAAATAGCTGTCAGGGTTGACATTCCCTTAAAAATAATTATTGTGCCCTTTTTGTTTTCAGTCTTGACCATCATGTGAGGCCCATGGAGTTGAATAATCAGCCCTAATTTGGCCTTGTTCTCTACCTGGTGATAGTGTGAACTTTAATATGGTTTTCCCTTTTAAAAGATGCCATAATTTTAGCATTAAAGGGGAAGGAAGAGTGTCTGTGTGTACATTGAGATGGGTCTTATGGCTAAAGGGCCCATGGGAAGAGGAGGCCCAGAGCTGATCCTTTCCCATGTGGAGGACCCACATCTCAAGGACAACGTAGCCATTTGGAAAAAAGGAGAAGAAACACTCGTGCAATGGGTCACGGTAAAGATGTGGAAAGAGGCACAGAAACAGACCCACCTTTCCTTTATTTTCGATTTTGGGATTTTTGGCCTGCTGGAAAGCAAATCATGCCAAGGGTTATGTGGACGTAAAAGGGGGTGAACCAGCTTTGATGACTGGTCTACTGATTTTCAGGGATTCCCCATAAGATAAAAAATATTTCTCAAAGACTTAGGCTGGTTAAGAACAAGAAGCAATTGTTACCCTCACTGGTGCGATCTCCTGTCCTTGTATTTACCATGTCCCTGCTGGTTTTTACACAAATCACTTCCAATCACTGATCGGGCAGGGTCACCACTATGGTCATCTGGTTGAGTATAAAGCAGGTTATAAGTGCTCAGTTTTTCCTCTTATTTTATTCCCACTGCTCCCCTGAATTTCCCATTGTTTTATTTTTCTTAAATCCATCAAACTTTTCTAGATATGAGGACCTTTTATTTACTGTTCATTTTTATGTTCTTTACCAAGGAGGAGTGGCTTACAGGGTAATTATGCAGATCAACTGAGAGACACGCCCCAGAGGATCCTGTGGGCCACGCCCTCTTGTAAACACGATAAACACTTGCACCAAATGAAAAGGCTCATATCCCTGAACTGTATGGTGGATTCAAAAAATAAAAACTCAGAGGAACAGAAGGAATAAAATAAGAGCAAACGCTGGACCCTTTTGACCTAGTGACAGATCGTCTTTAAATGTCCTGCCATTAAAGAGGAAGATTTATTCGGAGGAAACCTGTGGCAGATGGCTGATGAAAACCCTAGAACTTGGTATTTACAGTAATTACTACTGTGTAGAAATCTAGAGGTAAACAGCCATAAGAAGCGAGACCCTGACAACCTTTCTACCGTAACCTCATCGGGTTTGTCCTGCAAATTTTTGCTTTCAAGAATATTCTTTTCTTTCTCTACAACACTTAACTCCTCAAATTCCTAACCAAGAAGCATCAAGCAAATATTGGCCACATGATGAGTTAAGAATGGGGCCAGTCATCACTTGACTTTTCTTGACCATCAATGATCCAGATCTGCAGGATCACTATCACATAGGGTGGGGCGAGTTCACCAAATCAGAGACGCCGGTGGGCGGGGGAAGCAGTGAATATGTATGAGGGTTAATGAGTAGGGATGATCGAATACTTCGATTATTCTGTTTCGCGAATATTTTCCGAATACATCGCCGATACTCGAGTATTCAATGCGCAATGTAAGTCTATGGGAAGCCCGAAGAGTTCCGAATAGTTGTTATTCGGGTTTTCCATAGATTTATATTGCGCATCAAATATTCGCGAATAGTCGAATAGCGGAGAAGGAGTTTAAAACATATTTGCGAAGCCGAATAATCTAAGTATTTGATCATCCCTATTAATGAGCAGCACCGGAAGTAGTGTTACAGCCGCGCTGGAGACTCGGTAAGTACCGTATATTGCACTTTCTCTAATCCTGCTAGTCTTTTCTACCACCATTTTAAAGTTCATGATTTGGGTCAGCAGAGACTTATATGGGAATCTGCGTCTGGCCAGATATCCGGAATTAATTCTGGGTCCGAACAGGGTTTTTTTTAAAAAAAAAACCCAGTTAGACCCGCCGATTCCAATTCACTAATCACTAACCGTTATGGAGCCAGGGTTTGCCAACTATGATAGAAGGACCTGATGCATCACCCTCTCGATGACCCTTGTGCCAAGTCGCTTCCCCCCTTCTTTTTGCTTACAATGCCCCTATAGAGAGGAGTCCAGAACAGCTAATTAACCCCCAATTGTTAGGGGCATGAGACCAACTAAGCTTTTTTCATAGGGCCCCATAGCTTTGTATGTTCTGCTCCTACCGTATAATATGGATGGATCCTGCCTTAAATTTTTTTGAGACAACTGACCAACCATAAAAAAAATTGTAGTTTGTCAGACGTTTTGTTTATGCTATATGTGTCCTAGAGAATTAATAATTGAATTTGTATCAACATATAATTGAGTCTTTGATGAAATTTATGGAAAGTAAAGGTGGACAATGAATTGATCTGCTAAAGGCATAATGGTGGTGGAGTAGAAGAGAGCAGAAATTAAGGGACTTCAGATCCACGTAAATTGGTTGTCCAACTCTGAATTGTTCTTTTCCTAAAACCATCAAATTATCTATTCCCTACCACTCCTCTATTCAACAATGCCCAGATCCCAACTTCCTCAATAGTGATTGTCTGCAGCGGTCACATGTCCATGTGCCAGAATGAGCGAATATGGAGACCAGCATGGATTTCGGCAGCATAGGACAAGATGTGGCAGAGGATCAGATTTTTTTTTTTCCCCGAAAAGGATTTACACAAAATATTATGGGATGTAGCTAGTTGTACGTGTTTATTTCCTTTGTGTGTATTGGAACAACACAAAAAAAATTGGTCATAATTTCATACAAAACTCCAAAAATAGGCAAAATTGTTGGCACCATCAACTTAATATTTGCAATCAATCGCTTCCTATACCCGTCCACAAGCTTCTTACTTCTCTCACCGGGAATTTTGGACTCTTCTTTATAAACTGGTCCAGGTCTCTCATATTTGAAGGCACCTTTTATATATTTGATATGCCTTTTATATATTTTATATGCATTTTATATATTTGTGAATGTCATCTTAAAAGTTGCTTGACCATGGATGAGAAACGCTCGGTGCGGCAGCCCATCTGTTTTCTGCAACCTTCTTGAGCGGATCCCATCAGTTTGACTCCATGGATCACCGATCTTCACGTCAAGCTTAGTTAAATCTCAATTCTCCACATCATGACTAGAACATATATGAACATACAGTGAATGGGGCCAAAAATAACCCAAGTTGAAGAGCTTCTGATGGCGGCTCATCTGTGAGCTCGGTGCGGCCATGACTCGCCCACCCCAGGGCTATGGGACACCCGGTGCCGGGCAGAACTGGTCCGGTGATAGTCAGTGGTGGCTGGGCCCGGCTCCGTGGCCCTGGGGGGTGTCAGTAAAATATGTGGCTTGAAGTAATAAAGTTTGTGTTCGTGACGCCACCTGTGGTCTGCGGCTATTAAGCCGCCGCTGCCGTGTAAGGCCTCCGGGGTGATGATGTGGCAGCAATGTTGGTACTGCTCCCCACAGGTGGAGCAATGCCTGGGGCGCTGTTGGTGCTTGTGAGAGTCTATGGGGTTGTGCGGCTAACACGGTGCAGGGCCGACAGGCAATGAAAGAATCAGGCATAAACAACAGTCTCTTTACCTTTTCCTCTTTTACTTCGAACACAGTCCAGTCCTGGGAGTCCGTTACAGGTGGTGATGGGGATCCGGTCGGCCTGGAAGTACTTGGGGTGATCTTTCTGGCCAGCTGAGTATGAGGCCTACTCCTGTGCTTTTCTTTGTTATCATAGGACCCTGCTTCTCTGAATCCAGCAATGGCCCTCTGTGCTGCTGGGACCGATGGTACGTCCCTTTCCCTCTGTAGCAGGCTGCGCAGGCCCTCTCTCTGGTGCTTCTCTGCTGGAGTCCACACCGGGCCTCGATGCTGCAGCTGTACCTTTGGGATGTTTGGGCCAGGGGCTTGCAGCTCTCCTGCCCTTCGGATTCGGCTACCAGGGAATATGTTTAAGCCCTGGTGGCCACAGACTCCGATGTCCGAGTCTCTCTGCTGCCTCTCAGCTACTCCTGCTTCTCTGGACCAAGCTACTCTAGCTCCAGGCCCCAGATTCACAGGACAGCTCACTCTGCGTCTGTTCACTTCTACTGCTCCCTACAGACTAACTACTACTTCCTCCCTTCAGCCAGACTTAAGGAATGCTCCCTGAAGTTCCAGGTTCAGAGCTCCCCCTGCTGGCCGGAGGGAGAACTGTGTTGGGTGTTAACTTACTGGCCAATAGATCTCCCAATTACCTCCAGGCTCAGCATTAACCCTTTGGGAGGGCAATGCTGTTGTGGCGACCAGGTCCTGGGGCGCCACACTCCCCCTTAGTTAAATTCAGTACTCCCGGACTGTAGAAACAAACATAACATGTTAGAACATTTCATCCCATTATGGGAGGCGCATTACTTGAACGTTACAAACTTAAACATTACTATAAGAGTCCAGTGCGGCTCCCTGCCGGGTGTCCATTACACTGCTCCATGGGGGACCCGCCGCGATCAAACCCCCAACGTAGGCTCTGGGCGTGCGTCAGAGCATTGATGACCCCACTCTATGCACGCCGGACGGGTTTTCCTTCAGGGGTGTTGAACACACTAATGCTAACTATGAACAATTTAGGTGTTGGCCACCCATAGTCCAGTGGCCCAATTGTCCATTTTTGCAATCAAAGAAAAAGAAAAACATTTTGTACACAACATTACAGACATTTTGCATAACTATTTACATTCTAATAAGTACTCCCTCTCTTTCCCCTATACAGTTGACTCTCTATACCTTGGAGGGGGTTGTCCCCGAGTGCTGCGTTGGGACCTGCGTAGCTCTGGTGTTTGCCCCTGACTACTTGGTGTGTCTTCTACCTCAGCACTACAGGTGGGCCTAACCCCGATAGGTAAGCGTGATGGTTGCCTATGTGGTCTAAGAGTCGCCAAGGGTATGACAGGTTCACCACTGACAGGGGGTTGATCCTCCTGTTCCACTGCTGGCGTGTCATCTCGTGTTGGAGCGGACGGTTCTTTAGGTGGATCCGGAACCTTTTCTGTTTCTGGCTCGACCAACTGCGGAAACGTCAAAACTGGTACCACTATGGCATTGTTTATTCGGGTCCAAGTTTTGGGGAATTTTCCAAGGATGGTTTGAATCATCTCCCCTTCTTTCTCTTGACTTTGGGGACTTCCTTGTACTTCTTCCATTTCTTTTTGGATTCTGCACCGTTCAGGGCACGCTTTCAGGTGGTCTCGAGAAATTGCTTGATAGGTCTTGCCTTCATCCTTGCTTATGAGGCATACCTTACTATTGTCAAAGTTGGAGGGGATAATGGTGTAGGGCTCGTTTTCCCACTGATCATCCAATTTATGCGTCCTCCGCTTCTTCTTGAGGACTTGTTCTCCAGGTGCTAAGGGAGTTGCTGGGGCTGTTTGATTGTAATGCTGCTCTTGTCTCGTTCTTGCTTGAGACAGGCTCCTCTCTACGCACTCCTGGACCTTACGGTACCGCTGCTGCCGTTCTGTATCCCAATCCTCTATTTCTTGAACCGCCTCAGGCGACACAGTCCCCATCTCAAAGTCTACAGGCAACTTGCCAGGTCTGGCTCGCATCAGGTAAGCGGGGCTGCAGTTGGTCGAATTTACTGGGATATGGTTGTACAGGTCTACCAGATCTGGCAACTTCTCTGGCCATTGGTTCCTTTCTTCCAGCGGTAGGGTCTTCAGCATATCAATAACCACATGGTTCATTTTCTCGCACAGTCCATTGGTTTGGGGGTGGTACGGTGTGGTTCGGATTTTCTTACAGCCGTACATGTTACAGAACTCTTGGAACACTTCGGCCTCGAATGCAGGACCTTGATCAGTCAGTACCCTTTCCGGATAACCGTGAGGTCGACAAAAGGATGCCTGGAACGCTCTAGCTGCTGTTCTGGCTGTCTGGTCCTTCACAGGCACTACTACCAGGAAACGAGAGTAATGGTCCACAATGGTGAGGGCGTACACATAGCCTGACCGGCTTGGTGTTAACTTCACGTGGTCCAGGGCCACCAACTCCAGGGGCTGCTTCGTGACAATTGGCTGTAGGGGAGACCTTTGGCTGGCATCATCCTTCCGCCTCAGGTTACACGGGCCACAGTCTCGGCACCACTTCTCGATCATCTTTCTCATGTGCACCCAATAGAACCGATCACGGAGTAGGGCCTCCAACTTCTTCCACCCGAAGTGTCCTGCGTTATCATGATACGCTGCTAGGACCATTGGAGCATCCCTCTGCGGAACCACTATCTGCCAGACAAGTTCATTTGTTCGCCAGTTGACATATCTCTTGCAGAGCTTGCCTTGGTAGGTGAACAGTCGTCCCCTCTCCTTCCACAGCTGCTGGGCTTCCTCTGGAGCGTCTGGGCCAAGATGGGTCTCAGCTTGCGCTAGCTTCTCTTTGACCAATCGCACGGCCGGGTCACCGTTCTGTGTCTCTTCCCAATTATGGTGGAGTAATGGGTTGACCGAGACCTCGTGCTGGCTTGAGCGCTTCACTCCCACAGCATGCTCACACTGGGAAACACCTTGGTGATGGAAAGCCGGTAACTCTATCTCTTCGAGTTCATCCAGGTCTTCTCCAGACTCGGGTAAGTGAGGCATTCTGGACAGCGCATCAGCATTGTTATTCTTCTTGCCAGCCCGATACTTGATGGTAAAGTCAAAGTTAGACAGCCGGGCCATCCATCGCTGTTCCATCGCACCTAACTTGGCTGTTGCCAGGTGTGTCAACGGATTGTTGTCCGTGAAGATTGTGAACTTGGCCGATGCCAGATAGTGCTTGAAGCGTTCAGTCACTGCCCAAACAATAGCGAGGAACTCCAGCTTGAAGGAACTGTAGTTTTCTGGATTCCTTTCTGTGGGACGAAGCTTCCTACTGGCGTACGCTATCACCCTCTCTCTGCCTCCCTGTACCTGGGACAGAACTGCTCCCAGTCCCACGTTGCTGGCGTCTGTATACAGTACAAACGGTTGGCTGTAGTCAGGGTAGGCCAGAATTTCTTCTCCCGTGAGAGCCCCTTTCAGCCGGACAAAGGATGTTTCTAGTTGGCTGCTCCATTCAAATGGAGGGCTCTGCTTCTTAGCCTGCTTTGGCTGGCCCACCAGGAGATCTTGAAGGGGCGCTGCTATCTTGGTGAAACCATCAATGAACCTTCGGTAGTAGCCCACCAGTCCAAGGAACTGCCGCACCTCCTTCACTGTGGTGGGTCTTGGCCAGTCCTTGATTACAGTGACTTTCTCCGGATCAGGTGCCACACCTTCTGCGCTGACCACATGACCCAGGTACTGTACCTTTGGCTTCAAGAGGTGACATTTGGACGGCTTGATCTTCAGGCCATATTTCGACAAGGACTCAAACACTTCTGCTAAGTGCTTCAGGTGGTCCTCATAAGTCTTGGAGTAGACTATGACGTCATCCAGGTACAACAGCACGGTTTCAAAGTTGTGGTGGCCCAAGCAGCACTCCATCAACCTTTGGAATGTCCCTGGGGCGTTGCAGAGCCCGAATGGCATACAATTGAACTCACAGAGGCCCATTGGTGTCGTGAATGCAGTCTTCTCCTTGTCCGCCTCTGCCACGGGAACCTGCCAATACCCACTGGTGAGATCCAAGGTGGAGAAATAGTTAGCTGACTTTAAGGCTGTTAGTGACTCCTCTATTCTGGGCAGTGGATAAGCATCTTTATGTGTAATGCGGTTAATTTGCCTGTAATCTACACACATTCTCATTGTACCATCTTTTTTCTTTACGAGCACTAGTGGAGCTGCCCAGGGGCTACAACTATCTCTGATAACCCCAGCCTCCTTCATTTCTCGTAACATTTCCTTGGCACACTGATACTGTGCGGGGGGTACAGGGCGGTATCTCTCTTTAATGGGATGATGGTCACCCGTGGGGATTTGATGTTTAACCACGTTCACCTGCCCAAAATCTAGGGGGTGTTTGCTGAAGACCCGCTCGTACTCCTGTACCACCCGGTAAACCCCATGCTTTTGGTGCGAGGGGGTGGAGTCGGTGCCTACATGTAATTTTTGGCACCAGTCTTCCAGCTGCCCCTTGGAGCCATTGTCTTCCACCTGGTCGGACGGGATCAAGGGTTCCACTGCTTTAATGGTATTGTTGCTGACAGTGTACAGTTTTGCTACAGTGGCGTACCGGGGCAATTTGGCCTCCTCCTCCCCACAATTCAAGACACGGACCGGCACTCTCCCCTTGCGAACGTCTGCTACCCCTCTGGCTATCAGGACTCCAGGCCTACTGTCTGAATACACCGGTTCTACCAAGGCATGGTAATCCTGACCCTTGAGGCCTATTGCTGCCCGACACCATATCAACATTTCACTTCTTGGGGGTATTACAATGGGGAGGGGGTCACTTACCCTCACACTGCCAATTTCTCCTCCGGCCAGCTCTACCTGCTGCCTCCTCATCAGGGCTCTGATCTCCCTCTGTAGGGCACGCTGCTGCCCGGAGCTGGCAGTTTCAGACGCCTGTTGCAACAAAATTATCACTTCGGCAATACAATTTTCTATCACATTTGTACCAATGGTTAGCAGTGGATCAGATTCTTTGCGATCAATATCTACAATTATCATCCCCTGACATGGCAATTCTACCCGCCCCACTTTAATGGTTACTTCTTTGTACCCAATTTGAGGTAAGGGCTGACCATTACTGGCCACAATTGTTAAATCATCATCTGGGCCGTGGTCAATGTCTGAATCAGCCCAATATCTTTTGTACAGTTTGTGGGGGATGGTTGTTACCTGGGACCCCGTATCCAGGAGGGCATTCAAAGGGATCCCATCCAGCACAATGGGAAGGACCGGTCGTCCTCCCACATACTTGCTGCGGCTGGGGGTTGAGCCGGGCTTCCTTACACCTGGGGGTTGGCTCCTGGCCCCAGGCTCAGCCCATTTAAAGGACAGCGTCGTGCAATGTGGCCCGCCTGGCTGCAGCGGCGGCAGATCGGTTGTCCTGTTGAATCATACCGGTCTGTGTCTCTGCCTCGGGTCGGCGGAATCCTTCTCTGTCGCATCCATGGGACGTCATCTGGGCTGGAGGCCAACTCGATTTTTGCAGGCGAGGGGGTCATTTGTAGAGACTGCACGGTCTTGGCAAGGGCAGCCACAGTCTTGGTCAGCTCCTGGACCTGCTGTCTGAGCTCTGCAGTGGGATCCTTATCCAGGGACTGCGCCTCAGCCCCTGCAGTGGCTCGTGTTGCAGGCACCACCCCGGGGTACGTGATAGCAAGAGGCCGGAGGGGTATTGGGTCATTCGGTGTAGATTCTCTCAGTACCCTGATGGCCTGGTCCTTAAACTTTGCAAAGTCCAGAGCAGGGTTCTGCAGGACCAGGATACGCAGCTGGGTCCTGTGGGCGTCTGACAGGAGCCCCTCTATGAACTGCTCAGTTAGGAGTTTGTCTTCTTCACGTACACTCTCTGGGTCCACCTGTTTAACTGCTTTCAGGGCCTCTTGCAGGTTTAAGGCATAGTCCCTTATGCTGTCTGTGGCCCGCTGCTTGCACCCAAAGAATCTCATCTTTATCTCTGCTGCGGTGCGGGTGTCAAAAGTACTCTTTAGCTTGGCCAGTATCTGGGTTGCTGTCCCTTTATCTGTATCAGGCCAGGACTTCGCTTCACGCTGGGCTGCGCCGGCTAGCTGTCCCATTACTATGCCCACCTTCTGGCTCTCAGTCAGCGGATACACCCGGAATAAGCTGTGCAGGCTTTCTCTGAAGTCACTCAAGGTATGGGACTCCCCGGAGTACTGCGGCAGCCATTCTGCTCCCGGTATGTATGGCATGGTGATCGGCATTACCGGCGCTACAGTGGGGGCTGGGGCGACGGCGACTGGGACTGCTTCGGCCGGTGCTGCGGCGCCTTGGCCGATGGCAGCCACCTGCTCTCCCTCTGAGTCGGACATCTTCCTCCCCCTTAGTGAACCTTAGCAGGCTCCGTTCACTTTTCAAATTTTCTTCTGGGTCGCGCGGGGTTAACAGCGCTCTGCTCTGATGGCGCGCTCCCTTCGCGCTCTTTGTCAGGCACGCCCCCTTTCTTCCTGCGCTCGGCGCGGCTAATGGCGGCGGCAATTTACAACCAGTACACAGTCTTTTAAGCACAATTCCTGCAGGCGCACAGTACCCGGTGGGACCGGGCACGAAATCCTGTTCGTGACGCCAAAAGTTGACTCGCCCACCCCAGGGCTATGGGACACCCGGTGCCGGGCAGAACTGGTCCGGTGATAGTCAGTGGTGGCTGGGCCCGGCTCCGTGGCCCTGGTGGGTGTCAGTAAAATATGTGGCTTGAAGTAATAAAGTTTGTGTTCGTGACGCCACCTGTGGTCTGCGGCTATTAAGCCGCCGCTGCCGTGTAAGGCCTCCGGGGTGATGATGTGGCAGCAATGTTGGTACTGCTCCCCACAGGTGGAGCAATGCCCGGGGCGCTGTTGGTGCTTGTGAGAGTCTATGGGGTTGTGCGGCTAACACGGTGCAGGGCCGACAGGCAATGAAAGAATCAGGCATAAACAACAGTCTCTTTACCTTTTCCTCTTTTACTTCGAACACAGTCCAGTCCTGGGAGTCCGTTACAGGTGGTGATGGGGATCCGGTCGGCCTGGAAGTACTTGGGGTGATCTTTCTGGCCAGCTGAGTATGAGGCCTACTCCTGTGCTTTTCTTTGTTATCATAGGACCCTGCTTCTCTGAATCCAGCAATGGCCCTCTGTGCTGCTGGGACCGATGGTACGTCCCTTTCCCTCTGTAGCAGGCTGCGCAGGCCCTCTCTCTGGTGCTTCTCTGCTGGAGTCCACACCGGGCCTCGATGCTGCAGCTGTACCTTTGGGATGTTTGGGCCAGGGGCTTGCAGCTCTCCTGCCCTTCGGATTCGGCTACCAGGGAATATGTTTAAGCCCTGGTGGCCACAGACTCCGATGTCCGAGTCTCTCTGCTGCCTCTCAGCTACTCCTGCTTCTCTGGACCAAGCTACTCTAGCTCCAGGCCCCAGATTCACAGGACAGCTCACTCTGCGTCTGTTCACTTCTACTGCTCCCTACAGACTAACTACTACTTCCTCCCTTCAGCCAGACTTAAGGAATGCTCCCTGAAGTTCCAGGTTCAGAGCTCCCCGTGCTGGCCGGAGGGAGAACTGTGTTGGGTGTTAACTTACTGGCCAATAGATCTCCCAATTACCTCCAGGCTCAGCATTAACCCTTTGGGAGGGCAATGCTGTTGTGGCGACCAGGTCCTGGGGCGCCACAGCCACGTCATCGGTTCCTGTCCTACACTCAGACGTTCTCTCTTCAGATGCCACCTTCGTCAGATTCCCTTTGCTCGCGGCCTTCTTCTCCTTTGAGTAGGGGTGGGGTCGGTTGAGCATTTGCCAGATGGGAAGGATTGATGAAAGCGGCATTGTTCGAGACTGCATTATTGTATTCTGAAATTTGTCTTCAAAGCACAAGCTCTCAGCTCTCGAAGAGCGGAATATACCACAGGGGATTGTGGGCCATAGTCGCTAAGCAGCCTTCTCCGTACGCTCCGACATTCAGGAGCACAATTAGGCGTAGCAATCAGTGCTGTCTCTCAGGATGTGGCATTGGAAGCTGGAGATGGGTTTTTTTATGTAATGCATATAGCAAGAGTGAGCGAGGCCAATGCAAGCAATATTCATACATCCCATTAACCATTTTTATGCCGGTGCTATAAACTTGGATCATGTGATGGCTTCATATATTTTATAAAAATAAGTTATACCGAACCCATCTGCTGTTGGTTTGGCTGTAACGCTATAAGATGGATTAGGACACTATGCTACAATATGGGGGTGCAATCTGCAAAGGGATTGTCCAGGAGCCTATATCAGGCAGGTCACTGGGGGTTCGACACCCAGCACTCAGCTGTTCAAGGCTCTCATGGCTGCCAGGTATACGCAGTCTATAGAGCCAGAACACCACAGCTCCATACTCTGTCCAGTAGCTGTCTTGCTAGGTTCGGGAAAGTACTAAGCAAACGGCAAAAGGGAGGGGAAACCCTGCGTCTAGGGTAGGAGTAGATGGTGACCCCTGACCAAAGCTACCGCTAGGCCCTGGGGTCCCTCACCACCCTAGATAGGTTCCACACCTATGCACCGAGCAGGATACCTGACCCTAGGTATCCCTATTGCAGGACCCTAAATAGGGAACGGATGGGATGAGCTCTTTATCAACCCCTCTAAACACTATAGAAGACACAAGGAGGACACACAGGGGGAAAAGCATGAACTACTTATCCACAGATGACTCAGGTAGAAGTTCAGCAAAGTTCCAGCAACAATAACACAGATGAGTGCAAGCCACTTGTCGCATCCAGAGCTTGAATGAACTGAATAATATCACCAGCACAAATCCAGGGAAAATAAGATTATTTAAGCTCAAGGAGAAATACAGATGATTAGTAGCTGAAGGTAAGAGGAGCTCTGCAGGGTCCTAAAGGGAAAAGGATGAAAACCCAGCAGAGGTGGAGATTCATTTGAATAGGATAACATTAACAGCGCATGTTTGTTTTTCAATGAAAATAATGACAAAAGATTCAGAGCGGTTATATTATGCACTACCATGCTCGGGTGCTCTGTACTCATAACTAGTGATGAGCGGGCACTACCATGCTCAGGTGCTCAGTACTCGTAACTAGTGATGAGTGAGCACTACCATGCTCGGGTGCTCTGTACTCGTAACTAGTGATGAGCGGGCACTACCATGCTCAGGTGCTCAGAACTCGTAACTAGTGATGAGCGAGCACTACCATGCTCGGGTGCTCAGTGCTCGTAACTAGTGATGGATGAGCACTACCATGCTCGGGTGCTCAGTACTCGTAACTAGTGATGGATGAGCACTACCATGCTCAGGTGCTCAGTACTCGTAACTAATGATGAGCGGGCACTACCATGCTTGAGTGCTCGGAAGTTGTAACTAGTGATGAGCGGACACTACCATGCTCGGGTGCTCAGCACTCGTAACTAGTGATGAGCGAGCACTACCATGCTCTGGTGCTCAGGACTCGTAACTAGTGAAGAGCGGGCACTACCATGCTCGGGTACTCAGTACTCATAACTAGTGATGAACAGACACTACCATGCTCGGGTGCTCTGTACTCGTAACTAGTGATGAGTGGGCACTACCATGCTCGGGTGCTCGGTACTCGTAACTAGTGATGAGCAGGCATTACCATGCTCGGGTGCTCTGTACTCGTAACTAGTGATGAGTGAGCACTACCATGCTCGGGTACTCAGTACTCATAACTAGTGATGAGTGGGCACTACCATGCTCGAGTGCTCAGTACTCGTAACTAGTGATGAGTGGGCACTACCATGCTCGAGTGCTCAGTACTCGTAACTAGTGATGAGTGGGCACTACCATGCTCGGGTACTCAGTACTCATAACTAGTGATGAGCGGGCACTACCATGCTCGGGTACTCAGTACTCATAACTAGTGATGAGCAGGCACTACCATGCTCAGGTGCTCTGTACTCGTAACTAGTGATGAGCAGTCACTACCATGCTCGGGTACTCAGTACTCATAACTAGTGATGAGTGGGCACTACCATGCTCGAGTGCTCAGTACTCGTAACTAGTGATGAGTGGGCACTACCATGCTCGGGTACTCAGTACTCATAACTAGTGATGAGTGGGCACTACCATGCTCGAGTGCTCAGTACTAGTAACTAGTGATGAGTGGGCACTACCATGCTCGAGTGCTCAGTACTCGGAGCGAGCAGTTGAATGCTCGGGTGGGCTCAACTTGAGTTCATTGACTGCCATTATACTTGGGTACTCAAGTTGCGTCCAATTGCATGTTCTGAGTAACGAGCACCCGAGCATGGTAGTGCACGCTCATCACTAACTTTAATCTTTTTATGTAGTTTTTGGTGAAGTTTTTGCAGAGGAAACGTGGCAAAAGGTATTCTATATGTGCGCCTTATATTATTATTATTATTATTATTATTATTATTAAAATTGCATCAAGAATCCCAATGAAAAAAGCATAAACACAACAAAACAGCGCAATAAACACGTTCTTGAAAACCAAATAGATGTAACCCTTAAGTATTCTTTTAAGGGTTACATCCATTTCAGTGGAGGTTACACATAGAAGAAATCAGGTGTAGACACATTTTTTCAGCCTCATATAGGAAGAAGTGAACAAGTCATAGAGTGCAGGAAATGTAGGGTTAATGCTGGTGTTTTGGACAAGCTATAAGCCATCAGGATATTTCATAAATTGATGTTTCTCCTAAAACGGAATTGAGTTGAGCCGCTATCTCCGAAGCTGCACATCTACATGCTTTCATTGCCTCATTAAATGAGCCCAATAACATTTTATGGACTTCTGTGGAGTTCTTGTTCTACACGCGGATGTAATTTCCAAATTTGCTTTCATGGGGGATTCCAAAACTTTATTCCTTTAACTTTTAAGTCTTATTCTATAACTTGACCTTAATGCAAAATCTGTACACGGCTTCCCTCTAACTTTCTATTTGTCAACATCTCACTTGATAAAATAGTGACCAGTTTTACATAAACTTTTCCCTTTTTTGGACCAGAAAATGCCACAATTTTTTCTGATAATTTGTAATAATTTGGGAAGCTCCTGGACAATTCTGAACTATCGGAAAATTCTGCTACCATATTTCCCCCAAAATAAGGCAGGGTCTTATATTATTTTTGGCGTCAAAAGAATCGCTAGAATTTATTTTCGGGGGATGTTATATATTTTGTATTGGCGTCAGTGATTGGGTGGCCTTGTTAATGAAAAATGAATATTCACTCCTCTGTGCTGGTATCAGTGATTGGACAGTGTTAATTGAAAAGGAATATTCATCGCTTTCCCCGCCAATACGCTAATCCCTCTCACCCCTCTTCTGGTGCCAGCGGTTGAATTGAGTTCATTGAAAATGAATATTCACCCTCTTCCCCCGCCCATAATCCCACCCACCCCTCTGCCAGCACCAATGATTGGACTGTGTTTATTGAGAATGAATATTCATCTCTTTCCCCGCCAATAATCCCTCCCACCGCTCTGCCAGTAATTGGACTGTGTAAATTTCAAATGAATATTCACCTCTTTCCCCCACCAATAATCTCACCCAACGCTCTGCTGGTGTCAGTGATTGGACTATGTTAATTGAAAATGAATATTCACCCCCTTCCCCCCCAATAATCCCACCAACCCATCTGCCGGTGCCAGTGATTGGACTGTGTTAATTGCAAATGAATATTCACCCCCCAATAATCCCACCCACCCCTCTGCCAGTGCCAGTAATTGGATTGTGTTAATTGCAAATTAATATTCACCCCCTTTCCCCGCCCATAATCCCACCCACCCCTCTGCTGGAGCCAGTAATTGGACTGTGTTAATTGCAAATGAATATTCACCCCCTTCCCCCAACCATAATCCCACCCACCCCTCTGCCGGTGCCAGTGATTGGACTGTGTTAATTGCAATTGAATATTCACCCCCTTCCCCCACCCATAATCCCACCCACCCCTCTGCTGGTGCCAGTAATTGGATTGTGTTAATTGCAATGACTATTCACCCCCTTCCTCTGCCCATATTCCCGCCCACCCCTGTGCTGGAGCCAATTATTGGACTGTATTAATTGAAAATGAATATTCACCCCTTTCCCCAACCAATAATCCCACCAACCGCTCTGCTAGTGTCAGTGATTGAACTGTGTTAATTGCAAATGAATGTGCACCCCCTTCCCCTGCCCATAATCCCGCCCACCGCTCTGCCGTTGCCAGTGCTCGGACTGCGTTAATTGCAAATGAATATTCACCCCCTTCCCTCACCAATAATTTTGCCCACCGCTCTGCCATTGCCAGTGATTGGACTGTGTTAATTGCAAATGAATATTCACCCCCTTCCCCCACCCATAATCCCACCCACCCCTCTGGTGGTGCCAATGATTGGACTGTGTTATTTGAAAATGAATATTCACCTCTTTCCTTCACCAATAATCTCACCCACCGCTCTGCTGGTGCCAGTGATTGGACTGTGTAAATTGCAAATGAATATTCACCCTTTTCCCCCACCAATAATCCCGCCCATCTCTCTACCAGTGCCATTGATTGGACTGTGTTAATTGCAAATGAATATTCACCCCTTTCCCCCACCAATAATCCCACCCACCGCTATGCTGGTGTCAGTGATTGGACTGTGTTAACTGACAATAAATTTTCACCCCTTTTCCCCACCAATAATCCTGCCTACCGCTCTGCTGGTGTCAGTGATGGAACTGTGTTAATTGCAAATGAATATGCACCCCCTTCCCCTGCCCACCCTGTCCATAATCCTGCCCACTCCTCTGCTGGTGCCAGTGATTGCACTGTGTTAATTGAAAAGGAATAATCACCCCTTACCTCACCCATAATCCTACCCACCCCTCTTCCAGCACCAGTGATTGGACTGTGTTAATTGAAAATGAATATTCACCCCTTTCCCCCTCCAATAATCCCACCCACCACTCTGCCGGTGCCAGTGCTTGGACTGTGTTAATTGCAAATGAATATTCACCTCCTTCCCCTGCCCATATTCCCGCCCACTGCTCTGCAGGTGCCAATGATTGGACTGTGTTAATTGAAAATGTATATTCACCCCTTTCCCCCACAAATAATCCCGCTCACCTCTCTGCCATGCTGGTGCCAGTGATTGGACTGTGTTAATTGAAAATGAATATTCACCCCTTTCCCCCACCAATAATCCTGCCTACCGCTCTGCTGGTGTCAGTGATTGGACTGTGCTAATGAAAAACTGAGTTCTCACCCCCTGCCCATGCCAATAATCTAGCCCACCCCTCTGCCTGAGTCACTGATTGAAACTTGTGTCAATGGAAAAATGAATATTCACCCCTTCGCCCATCCACCAATCTGCATCAGTGTCAGTGATTAAGTGATCAGACTGCCATATTCCTGAGTGAGGATCGCAGCACAATGCTCGCACTGGAGTACGGCTCATCTAACCCGAGTGTGTCACCATGTATTTCTGGCCAGTCGGAGGATTGTGCTGAGATCCTTGGGCAGTAGTAAGTCCGACTGAATCACTGACATGGCACAGAGGAGAGGGCGGGATTATGAAAATGGGTGAATATTCATTCCATTAATCAGGCGGCTTGTGACTATAAACTTCAGGGCTTACAGCAGCACAACGGGGCAACGTACAGCAATAAAAGTTACATATCCAGAAAGGGCTGCCCAAGCCCTATTTTGGGATACTATTACTATGAGGATCCGCAACTAGGGCTTATTTTTGGAGTAGGACCTATAGTTTAAGCATACTCTAAAAAGACAGAAATGCTCGCACTGGAGGACGGCTCATCTAACCCGAGTGTGTCACCGTGTATTTCTGGCCAGTCGGAGGATTGTGCTGAGATCCTTGGGCAGTAGTAAGTCCGACTGAATCACTGACACGGCACAGAGGAGAGGGCGGGATTATGAAAATGGGTGAATATTCATTCCATTAATCAGGCGGTTTGTGACTATAAACTTCAGGGAATACAGCAGCACAACGGGCCAACGTACAGCAATAAAAGTTACATATCCTAAAAGGGCTGCCCAAGTCCGATTTTGGGATACTATTACTATGAGGATCCGCAACTAGGGCTTATTTTTGGAGTAGGGCTTATAGTTTAAGCATACTCCAAAAAGTCAGAAAAATTCTGCTAGGGCTTATTTTCAACGTCGGTCATATTTTTTGGCAAATAGGAAATTAGCATGTGTTATTCACAATATTGATTTCTTTAGGCCCGCTCCAGGTGACTGCCACTTCTGCCCCTTTAATGACTACATCACTGCCACTTCTGCCCCTTTAATGACTAATGATAAAATTGGTAAGGAGGACGTTTAGGTCTTTCCTTCTCTATCTTCCGTGACATATTTGAAGATGACTGCTGCAAAGTAAGAAAAAATATATATTTTGCAGCACTCCGTCAAGCGATATTTCTGCTATTTGTGACTACATGTGGCCCCCTAGTGGTTGTGATGGGAATTGCATCTAGTTAAAGAGATTGCATGTTCAGATAATGTATTGGTCTGTAGGAGACATACTGAATTTTGTATAGTAAGGTTGGGGCAGATGTAGCAGAGGCGAGTTTGTTTTATGGGTTCGCCGCCCGTCTGACATCCGCTGCTCCGTCTCCTGCGGTGTTATTGTTCCGGCAGTCTGTACATACAATAAATACGCAATTACAGACTTTTTTCGCCGAGCTGAAATGTTAGAACGCGCAGGAAGCCATTTCAGGCTATAATGTCTCCTTTTCATTTCCACCATTATGCTCCAGTGAATTTCATTTATTCAACAGTCACATTTAGAAGCTCGGAGACTCATCTGCAGTTTTTCCTGTGTCTCCTGTGTAATAGCAAACAGTAATCGGGAGATCAGGAGAGGAGTTATGTGCAGGAAAATCTGGTTAGCGGGAATCGTTCGCCTACGCGCTTTCCGCCAGCTATTTTGTACTACACTCTTTTGGAATGTTAGAAAAACAAAGCTGTTATTTTTCAGAAACAGCGCCACTCCTGACTACTGGTGGTGTCTGGTATTGCAACTCTGTTCCAATTATGTGGCTGAGATGCAATCAGTAAGCGGCTATGCCCTTGTCATTACTCATGCTTTTCATTCTTGCTATTTTTTTTTTTTTTACTTTTTATCAATTGATGTATTTTGTGTTTCGCCGGCACCACGTTTCGCAGATATGCTTTATCAAGGGGTAACCTTAACACAATAGCCTGACACAGTAAAAGATGAAGACTTGATGCTTTTTCAAAGGTGAATATGTTTATTAGGAAAAATAGATGAATTCCAACGTTTCGCCAAATTCAGAAGTCTTTGTCCAGGGCATCTGTATGAGGCTGTGATGCAATCAGTAGACGGCTATGCCCTTGTCATTACTCATGCTTTTATGTGTAGCAATAAAATGATTATTCACACTGGTAAAATCCAAATGACCCTTTTTCTTTACAAAATAATCTACATCCATTAACTTATTAAGCGCAAATGTTTAGAAAACCCCTGAAATTTGACTTGGCCGCCACTTTACGGCCATTATCACTGTATAATGGGTTAGATTTAGCTTAATGCTTGTGGATTGTTGTCTTTCTCGAAACAAAATCGCCGTTCTTTTGCGGACTGCAGCAGGTTTTTCATTTGCAATACATTTTCTTTCAAACTTACAAAAAAAAGGCATTTTGGATTTATTTCTTTTTTTACTTTTTATCAATTAATGTATTTTGTGTTTTGCAGATATGCTTTATCAAGGGGTAACCTTAACACAATAACCTAACACAGTAAAAGGTGAAGACTTTATGCTTTTCCAAATGTGAATATGTTTATTAGGAAAAACAGATGAATTTCAAATGTTTCGCCAAGTTTAGTAGTCTTTTTCAAGGGCATCTGCATGAGGCTGTGATGCAATCATTAGACGGCTATGCCCTTGTCATTACTCATGCTTTTATGTGTAGCAATAAAATTATTATTCACACTGGTAAAAAACAAATTATCCTTTTTCTTTACAAAATAATCTACATCCATTAAATTATTAAGCGCAAACGTTTAGAAAACCCCTGAAATTTGACTTGTCCACCACTTTACGGCCATTATCACTGTATAATGGATTATATTTAGCTCGATGCTTGCGGATTGTTGTCTTTCTCGAAACAAAGTCGTCGTTCTTTTGCGGACTGCAGCAGGTTTATAATTTGTAATATATTTTCTTTTACTTTCTGGAGCCAAGCAGTCAAAACTTACAAAAAAAAGGCATCTTGGATTTATTTTTTTTACTTTTTATCAATTAATGTATTTTGTGTTTCGCCGGCACTAGGTTTCGCAGATATGCTGGTAACCTTAACACAATAGCCTGACACAGTAAAAGATGAAGACTTTATACTTTTTCACAGGTTAATATATTATTAGGAAAGACAGATGAATTTCCAACGTTTCGCCAAGTTCAGTAGTCTTTTTCAAGGGCATCTGTATGAGGCTGTGATGCAATCAGTAGACGGCTATGCCCTTGTCATTACTCATGCTTTTATGTGTAGCAATAAAATTATTATTCACACTGGTAAAAACCAAATGATCCTTTTTCTTTACAAAATAATCTACATCCATTAACTTATTAAGCGCAAACGTTTAGAAAACCCCTGAAATTTGACTTGTCCACCACTTTACGGCCGTTATGACTGTATAATGGGTTAGATTTAGCTCGATGCTTGTGGATTGTTGTCTTTCTCGAAACAAAATCACTGTTCTTTTGCGGACTGCAGCAGGTTTATAATTTGTAATATATTTTCTTTTAATTTCTGGAGCCAAGCAGTCAAAACTTACAAACTTACAAAAAAAGGTATCTTGGATTTGTTTCTTTTTTTACTTTTTATCAATTGATGTATTTTGTGTTTCGTCGGTACCACGTTTCGCAGATATGCTGTATCAAGGGGTAACCTTAACACAATAACCTAACACAATAAAAGATGAAGACTTGATGCTTTTTTAAAGGTGAATATGTTTATTAGAAAAAACTGATGAATTCCACTGTTTCGCCAAGTTCAGTGGTCTTTTTCAAGGGCATCTGTATGAGGAAGGAACAGGGTATATGATGTGTGACATTATGGCAGATGTATAACAAATAAATTCACCTTTGAAAAAGCATCAAGTCTTCATCTTTTTTTTTTGCAGTTGCCCCTTGTGATATGATAGGACCACCTTCCTTTCCTACTGAGCATGAAACTGTCACCTAGGGTTTGGGGAAATATCAAGCAAAAAGGAAGGGAAAATCTGTGTCAAGGGAAGGGGGGATGGTGACCCCTGATTAAACCATCCACTGGTCCCTGACTTCCCTGACCACCCTAGATAGGTTCTGCACCAATGCGCCGAGCAGGATACCTGGCCCTGGCTGACCCTAAACTGGGCCCTACGTAAGAGAATGGTAAAAAGGGAGGGAAGGGGAGAGGGAAATGATGTGTCTGGGGAATAGAGGAACAATGACCCCTGATCAAATTTTCCACTGTCCCCTGGCTACCCTGACACGTGTGCACCGAGCAGGATACTGTACCTGGCCCTGGCTGACCCTGAACTGGACCCTAGGTTAGGAATGGATGGGATGAGCGCTAGTCAACCCCAGTAAGTTTTCAAGAACATACAGGGAATACACACAGGGGAAAGTAAATTAACAACTTATCTCCAAGATGACTCAGGCAGAGGAACAGCAACATATAACAATGTTTCTCTAGATGAGTGCAAGCCACCGGCTTGCACTCAAGAACGTATAGAAGTTAAACTCTATCACCAGCAAATTGCTGCCATTTAAGGACACAAGGGGTAGTGTTGGGGGTTAACAGCTGAGAGGGGAGGATATCCGCAAGGTCCTAAAAAGAAAGTGATTAACCTCAAACTGATAAGACACAGGATTCTATTTAGAGATGGAACAATAGAAGGTCAGGGAGCAGTTTGTGTAGCCAAATGCAACGACCTTCTCCAGCCGGACACGAAGGACTGTCTATGAACTGTGAGACATCCGTGATAGAAACCTTTACTACCACCTTTGACTTTAAGATCTACTCACCAGAAAATGTCTCTTGTAGCGAGCAAACACCTGAGTCCACTAAATAGCCAAAATAGCCACGATGTTGCCATTTTCTTAAGTGCTGTAGTCTCCTGGACTAATGCATAGAGAAACAAGGCCACATTCATCCACAAACAGCGCCACCCTTATCTTTATGGTTGTGCCTGGTAATGCAAGTTCAGACTAATAATATATATTTTTTTATTTTTTTTTAAAATTACATATTTTTTTTAATTACAGAAAAAAAACCTTTTGGTTTTTCACAAATTTAATTTCGCCTGATACAAATTCAGCGCAATATTTCCGATTCCACATAAAGAGCGAGTTACGACGGTCAGGATATAATTTATCTGTCATGAGATGAAGAATGGAAATGGCTGTGACATTTATCAACTCCTCTCTAGTCATAAGTATAATAAATTACTAGATTATCTCCGTCAAGTGTCCATCATATGTAAATCCAGGCTCGGCTGCCGGAGGAGAAGCCGATTGTTTCTGTACCGCGGTCCAAAATTGATACCTTCCTTTCCATTTCGGCTCGTCACTGCCATTCTGCAACTCTATAGGACCATGTCTGGAAAAGCAAAGGGGGATATTCTGTTCCCTTGTGATCTATGGACCTCCTATAATGAATTATTATCATCGTTGATACTTATGGGTGTACGATTTGGTGGCCAAACACGTGTGACGGATACTACTATACATTGTAAATTGGACATGGATTTTAGTGTACGGCTTAATTATCTGTACGCTTATAATGGAAATGCACATAATTGTGCCCGGGGGGCAGAGAGGAATAATTGCATAATATTCAGATAGAGCAGATATTAATACACCCATGAACATGGAATGATTGCTTAATAGAGAGAACATCCAATCAACTAAAAAGAAACAAAAAGAAATCTTCTTCTCCATCTCCACTTTATGGATTACAGGAGATACAGTTAGGGCCAGAAATATTTGGACAGTGACACAAGTTTTGTTATTTTAGCTGTTTACAAAAACATGTTCAGAAATACAATTCTATATATAATATGGGCTGAAAGTGCACACTCCCAGCTGCAATATGAGAGTTTTCACATCCAAATCGGAGAAAGGGTTTAGGAATCATAGCTCTGTAATGCATAGCCTCCTCTTTTTCAAGGGACCAAAAGTAATTGGACAAGGGACTCTAAGGGCTGCAATTAACTCTGAAGGCGTCTCCCTCGTTAACCTGTAATCAATGAAGTAGTTAAAAGGTCTGGGGTTGATTACAGGTGTGTGGTTTTGCATTTGGAAGCTGTTGCTGTGACCAGACAACATGCGGTCTAAGGAACTCTCAATTGAGGTGAAGCAGAACATCCTGAGGCTGAAAAAAAAGAAAAAATCCATCAGAGAGATAGCAGACATGCTTGGAGTAGCAAAATCAACAGTCGGGTACATTCTGAGAAAAAAGGAATTGACTGGTGAGCTTGGGAACTCAAAAAGGCCTGGGCGTCCACGGATGACAACAGTGGTGGATGATCGCCGCATACTTTCTTTGGTGAAGAAGAACCCGTTCACAACATCAACTGAAGTCCAGAACACTCTCAGTGAAGTAGGTGTATCTGTCTCTAAGTCAACAGTAAAGAGAAGACTCCATGAAAGTAAATACAAAGGGTTCACATCTAGATGCAAACCATTCATCAATTCCAAAAATAGACAGGCCAGAGTTACATTTGCTGAAAAACACCTCATGAAGCCAGCTCAGTTCTGGAAAAGTATTCTATGGACAGATGAGACAAAGATCAACCTGTACCAGAATGATGGGAAGAAAAAAGTTTGGAGAAGAAAGGGAACGGCACATGATCCAAGGCACACCACATCCTCTGTAAAACATGGTGGAGGCAACGTGATGGCATGGGCATGCATGGCTTTCAATGGCACTGGGTCACTTGTGTTTATTGATGACATAACAGCAGACAAGAGTAGCCGGATGAATTCTGAAGTGTACCGGGATATACTTTCAGCCCAGATTCAGCCAAATGCCGCAAAGTTGATCGGACGGCGCTTCATAGTACAGATGGACAATGACCCCAAGCATACAGCCAAAGCTACCCAGGAGTTCATGAGTGCAAAAAAGTGGAACCTTCTGCAATGGCCAAGTCAATCACCAGATCTTAACCCAATTGAGCATGCATTTCACTTGCTCAAATCCAGACTTAAGACGGAAAGACCCACAAACAAGCAAGACCTGAAGGCTGCGGCTGTAAAGGCCTGGCAAAGCATTAAGAAGGAGGAAACCCAGCGTTTGGTGATGTCCATGGGTTCCAGACTTAAGGCAGTGATTGCCTCCAAAGGATTCGCAACAAAATATTGAAAATAAAAATATTTTGTTTGGGTTTGGTTTATTTGTCCAATTACTTTTGACCTCCTAAAATGTGGAGTGTTTGTAAAGAAATGTGACAATTCCTACAATTTCTATCAGATATTTTTGTTCAAACCTTCAAATTAAACGTTACAATCTGCACTTGAATTCTGTTGTAGAGATTTCATTTCAAATCCAATGTGGTGGCATGCAGAGCCCAACTCGCGAAAATTGTGTCACTGTCCAAATATTTCTGGACCTAACTGTATGTCATCAATAAATGACCTGGTATTTAAATTAGGGTTTCATGTCAAATATATATTTTCCGGTTCCACTGACCTTTTTAAATATAAATATTAAATATATTTTTTTTTCACATTTTTAAAATGTTTTTTGTTCATTTGCTTTTCTTCAATTTTTTAATAACATTGCATAAAAAAAACTTAATAATTTTTACATTGGCCACTAAGTCTAATCCTAGCGTCTAACTTCTTCTTCTGTACAAATTACTTTTCAGCAGTCGCATTATCACACATACCAATAAATATAGTAGATAACACAGGATCCACCATTCACAATACATGATATCACAGCTCACCTCCTCCTCCTCCTGTACAATGACTGATAACATCTCTATATACAGTAGATAACACAGGATCCACTATTTACAATAGGTGATGTCACAGCTCACCTCCTCCTCCTGTACAATGACTAATAACACCTCTATATACAGTAGATAACACAGGATCCACCATTCACAATAGATGATGTCACAGCTCACCTCCTCTTCCAGTACAATGACTGATAACACCTCTATATACAGTAAATAACGCAGGATCCACTATTTACAATAGGTGATGTCACAGCTCACCTCCTCCTCCTGTACAATGACTGATAACACCTCTATATACAGTAGATAACACAGGATCCACTATTTACAATAGGTGATATGACAACTCACCTACTCCTCCTGTACAATGACTGATAACACCTATAAATATAGTAGATAATTAAGGATCAACTATTCACAGTAGGTGATGTCACAGCTCACCTCTTCCTCCTCCTCTTGTACAATGACTGGTAACACCTCTATATTCAGCAGATAACACAGGATCCACCATTCACAATAAGTGATGTCACAGCTCACATCCTCCTCCTCTTGTACAATGACTGTTAAGACTTCTATATATATAGTAGATAATAAAGGAACCACTATTCACAGTAGGTGATGTCACAGCTCACCTCTTCTTCCTCCTGTACAATGACTGATGACACCTCTATATATAGTAGATAATACAGGATCCACCCATTCACAATAGGGGATGTCACAGCTCACCTCCTCGTCCTCCTGTCCAATGACAGATGACACCTCAATATATAGTAGATAATACAGGATCCACCATTCACAAAAAATGATGTCACAGCTCACCTCCTCCTATGCAATGTCTGATTACACCTCTTAAGATAGGAGATATTACAGGATCCCCTATTTACAATAGGGGATATCACAGCTCACCTCTTCTCTTGTATAATGACTTAGAACAACTCTCTCTCTCTTTTTATATATATATATATATATATATATATATATATATATATATATATATATATATTTTATTTTTTTTTTTATTTATTACTGGATATATAGGTATTTGGCAATAATGTGTTTTACTGTATATGTGTTGTATATTGCCAAACTGTAAGCTGTACTGAATGTTAATGGCAAATCATGATCTTTGTGCCAGATGTCATGTTCTTTTTTAAAGAAAGAATCTCTAGGTTTGCTATAAACCTTATTAGAAATAGAACAAATTGTTTTTGTATTATATTCCCTGTCTATTAATCTGCCCTCAATGACCGTACCCTCCTTGAGGAAGGCAGGGTCATCAGAGCAGATGCGGCGAGCTGGTGTGATCTCACCAAAAGGTATGGTCTGCGAGGGGTGACAACTGGATGATTGTAATATTGTGTTACCTGACACTCCATTCCTAAAAATGGCGATAAGACCTTCCCCGTGGACTCATTCCCTGTGAAACGTATCTCCAAAAAGGAATCTGTGAACTTGGAAATCATGATGTAAAATGTAAATTACAATCATTATCATTTAAATAAGTGACAAAGTTTGGCACCTGCTCCATGCAATCCGACCAAACAAAAAGCAGGTCGTCTATATAGCGGCCGTACCAGACGATGTCCTGACAAAAAAGGAGCATTTACATTGTAAATAAATTTCTCTTCCTACCAAGACATGTAAAGGATGGTAACTTACAATCATTATCGTTTAAATAAACAAACTCCAGCACCAGCTCCATGTGGCCCGGCCACAAGTACTCACAGACAGGATGAAGAAATGCATAATACCTGAACACCCAATCACTCCCATTTTTCACGGTTTGCCCAAGACACATAAAGGGATCTTTCCTCTCCCTTTGTGCCCTATTACTTTGCCACTAGATTCTCTCAATGAGAACCATAGTGGCTGATTGAATGAACACCTTCAACCACTCACAACTAGAATGCTTGGCTTCTAATAAGATATATATATATATATATATATATATATATATATTATATATATATACACACCAGCTGTAGTACCCGGCGTTGCCCGGGATGGTAACTGTCTCTCTCCCAGTCTCTGTCTGTGTGTCACTGTCTGTCTCTTTGCTTTTCTGTCTGTCTATGTTTCTGTCTGTCTATTTCTATCTCTGTCTGTCTTTGTATCAGTCTATCTGTCTCTGTGTCTGTCTGTCTCTCTATCACTTTGCCACTAGATTCTCTCAATGAGAACCATAGTGGCTGATTGAATGAACACCTTCAACCACTCACAACTAGAATGCTTGGCTTCTAATAAGATACCCTTCTGTACCGCATCTTTATGGAACTAAAGACACTTCTGATACCGCATCTTCATAGGATGAGAAATTTATTTACAAATGGGAATACTCCTTTTTTTAAGACATCATCTGGTATGGCCGCTATATGGACGACCTGCTTTTTGTTTGGTCGGGCCGCATAGAGCTCATGCCGGACTTTGTCACTTATTTAAGTGCTAATCATTGTAATTTGCCATCCTTTAAATGTCTTAGTGGTAAGAGAAATTTATTTACATTGCGAATGCTCCTTTTTTTGAGGACATTGTCTGGTACAGCCGCTATATAGACGACCTGCTTTTTGTTTGGTCGGGCCGCATGGAGCTTGTGCCGGACTTTGTCACTTATTTAAATGATAATGATTGTAATTTACATTTTACATCATACCCAAGTTCACAGATTCCCTTTTTAGAGATACTTCTCCAAGGGAATGTGTTCACTGGGAAAGCCTTCTTCAAGGAATAGGGTCATAGAGGGTAGATTAATAGATTAGGGATGTAATAAAAAAAAATATTTATTCTGCTTTTAATAAGTTTTATAGCAAGCCTAGACGTTCATCCTTTAAAAAAAGAACATGCCATCAGCCACAAAAATCCCGATTTGTCATTAACATTCAGTACGCCATACAGCTTACAGTTTGGTAATATAGAACACATTATTGCCAAATATTTTGCGTCATAAATGAAGATACTACCTTAAACAAAGTTATACAAAACTGCTGCAGATATGTTGCCAGTAGGGGTTTGTCCATAGGTAACATGCTATCACCTTGCCTTTTCCAGTCGAACAAGGACAATTCCTCTTGGTTACCCTTTAAAAAAACTTTTTTGCCACTTAATCGCAAACAAGATATTTCATGATCACATAGTGTCAGTTACTTAATGGAATCATTTATCAATTGCGACTCTCACCACGGTATTTATTACATTGAGTGCAAAAAATGCCATAAATGGGCTGTTCTAAGGTTCGGACTGGCCCACAAGACAGCAGGCATATCCTCTGGTGGACCCCTTTACAGTCGTACGTCACTTACCCACCCCCCATATATCATCAGGTGTTATAATATAGACGCATAGGTAAATTTGTGACTGTAATATTTGCATGTAGCTGATGAGTGGGGCCCTCAAAGTCAATGTTACTGGTGGGTTCCTGCCGCCCCAGTCTGACCCTGGTTGCACTACTTCCAAATTAAAAAACGTATTGCAGAACACACTGCTAACATACTCAAATCAAACAGCACATATTCAGGTGCGATGAGACACTTTGTGAATGAACATAATTAGGATCTATGGTATAGAAAAAGTGAACTTTCCCAAAAGGGTGGGGATGGCAAAAATGGCTAATGTTATAAGAGGCATATTGGATATTAATCTTGGATACTAAATTTCCAAAGGGAATTAATAAAAACAATGACCCGTTCTACATCTATAATGGTTTTTCATTCTATTATATTTTCAAATCGTCAACATCTCTTTCTCTCTTGTCTAACCCCCTTTTTTCTGTATCTAATCGGTATGGCTTTCTTTATTGTAGACAAAAAGACTGACAGCACTCACCAAACTAAGGTGTGAACAGGTGCATAACTGAACATGACATAAAATACAAAAAAAAGACAGTTTGCACTCTGATAATGCTAACGTATGGAAACCATGGATGTGTGAACACGGACCTGCATTACTGCTAAGGAAAATCTGAGAAAAATGAGATATTTAGCATATATAAATGGCCATTTGTATATCTGCCCAGTTGCCCCTTCACGGCATATCTCGTAATCTCTGGGTACCTACACTATGCTGAAGCCTCTTCTGGGTGAAAAACCTCCTGTGTATGGGCAAGTAGGAACCTGCTATATAGGATAAGATTACCTGTGGCAAGTGGGGGAGGGATGCGTCCCTCGAAAACGGGCAAGTGGGGGAGGGCTGCGGGGCAGATATACAAATGGCCATTTATATATGCCAAATATCTCATTTTTCTTGGCTTTCTTTATTGGACTGCCTGGTTTTTTTTTTGTACATTGTGCCAGTATTACGCTTATTTGTCGTATATTTAAACAGCTTGTCTCTGTTATACTTTGCCTATGGCTAAGAACACTTTTTTTTTTTGCCTAAACGCGTTAGTTCTAATAGATCTACTTTGGTTTTAAAACTTTTTATAATAAAAATAAACTTTTTATACCGGTTGGTCAATACCTTTCTATATACAAAGTTGCTTAACTTTACATTTTATAGTAATAGACTGCAGAAAGGAAGGCGCAATAGGGTCTTAACCGATAAACACTTTAAGAAGAAAGAGAAGTGTACTCACCTATAGTGGTTGTGCCAGTCACAACCGCTATATTAGCCAAATATCCGGTGGATAGCTGCAGCTCCCCAATAAAACCGATAAAGTGTGTTCTGGAGAAAGGGAAAGATGTCGCGCTCACATCATGTATTGTAGTTATAAATGTATGTCTCTTTATTCTTTGTAGGCACAGGTCAACGCGTTTCGAGGGATGCAGCCCTCTTCATCAGGACAGCAGACCAAGGAACATAAATATAGACAATATATAGACTACATTTATGTTCTTTGGTCTGCTGTCCTGATGAAGAGGGCTGCACCCATCGAAACGCGTTGACCTGTGCCTACAAAGAATAAAGATGTCTTCAGAGTAGGAGGATAAAAAGGGGCTAATGGATCAGGACTAAGAGTGTCTAATCGCTCGAAACGCGTACCATCTCCATACCCTTGTCCTCATAGGGATTTTATTTCCCAGGATGTGATTCTCCATCTTCATTTTAATGTTTTTTCAATAAAGAAATACTTTTTATATAACCATTGGATATGGATGCTGGAATCTTCCTTCCCTCCTTGGAATCCACAGCCTGGCCGGCTTTTCTTCCCGTGCACCTGTCCTGCAATTGGGTCTCCATCAGACTGAGTGAGATGAACTTTCTCTTCCTTCTTTAGTTATAAATTTATGTCTCTTTATTCTTTGTAGGCACAGGTCAACGTGTTTCGAGGGACACAGCCCTCTTCATCAGAACAGCAAACCAAGGAACATAAATATAGACAATATATAGACTACATTTATATTCTTTGGTCTGCTGTCCTGATGAAGAGGGCTGTGCCCCTCGAAACGCGTTGACCTGTGCCTACAAAGAATAAAGATGTCTTCAGAGTAGGAGGAGAAAAAGGGGCTAATCCCGCGCAATCCGCCAAAATAAGATGCAGAAATGTTGATAAATTAATAACTCTTTTATTCCATTGGTCTACGCGTTTCGAGGTGTAAAAACCTCTTCCTCAGGACCAGAATATCAACATTATTACCGTATATGTATACAAAGAATAAGGAGACATAAATTTATAACTACAATACGTGGTGTGAGCGCAACATATATCCCTTTCTCCAGAACACACTTTATAACTTTACATTTTGGAAGCAAAAGAACAAGATAAAAATTCCATGAATAGGAGTACGTAAGGTAGCTGAACATTTTTTTACTTGCTTTTTAATTTTATTCATAATGTAAGAACGCAAATGTGGCAGCAAATACTCCACCATTCATTTTCGGCACTCGATGTAACAGTTGTGTCGATCAACTGAGTCTAATTTGGAACACATTTTGTAACACCGTTCACTTTTGCCAAACGTATGTGACACATTACTCTCGGCTGTGGTGGTGACTAATAGTTTTTGAGAACAGAAATTGAGCTATTAAATCCGCTTTCTATAGAAGTCATCCACATAATGTTCCAGCGTAAAATACCTGTTGATGTCATGACACAAGGGCTCCATTGTGCATCATCACTTGTGCAATCATTGGGTAAAAGGCAAAAAAAAAAGTAAAGTCGTCTAAAGAATTATTCAAAAACCCATTATGGCCAAACTTCAGAACTTTTTGTTTTTTTTATCCCCGTACATGTACAATGGAAACTGCATCAATAGAAAAATGTTTTTTGTCTTTTTATCTCATATCCAGACAGTTTCCATGGAGCCAGACTACAAAGTGATAGCTATACCTGTAGTCTTAAAGTGTCATTAAAGTGGTATTCTTATTTTTAATTAAATAGCATGGAAAGTTATGGAAATTTGCAAATATACCGTATTTTTCGGACTGTAAGACGCAGTGGACCATAGGTTTTAGAGGCAGAGAATAGAGAAACATTGATGCAAAAAAAGTGGTGTCATGATACACTGTTATGGGGGGATCTGCTGCTGACACTGTTATGGGGGTAATGTCCCCCACTTCAGTACTAATGTCCCCCATCCTGGACCATTTCCAGGAATATATGTCCCCCATCCTGCTATATATGTGACCCATATATAACAATGTGGCTCATACTGGTATATATAATCCCTATCCTTGGCCCATCATAGTATATATGTCCCTAATCCTGGTATATATGATCCCCATCATGGTCCCATTCTGATAAATATGTCCCCCATTCTGGTATATATGATCCCCATCCTGGTATATATGATCTTCATCCTGATATATATGATCCCCATCCTGGTATATATGATCCCCATCCTGGTATATATGATCCCCATCCTGGTATATATGATCCCCATCCTGGTATATATGATCCCCATCCTGGTATATATGATCTTCATCCTGATATATATGATCCCCATCCTGATATATATGATCCCCATCCTGGTATATATGATCCCCATCCTGGTATATATGATCCCCATCCTGGTATATATGATCCCCATCCTGGTATATATGATCCCCATCCTGGTATATATGATTCCCATCCTGGTATATGTGATTCCCATCCTGGTATATATGATTCCCATCCTGGGTATATCATGGTATATATACCTCTAATCCTGGGATCATTCTGGTATATATGATCCCTATTCTTGTCCCATCATGGTAAATACAGTTAGGTCCAGAAATATTTGGACAGTTACACAATTTTCGCGAGTTGGGCTCTGCATGCCACCACATTGGATTTGAAATGAAACCTCTACAACAGAATTCAAGTGCAGATTGTAACGTTTAATTTGAAGGTTTGAACACAAATATCTGATAGAAATTGTAGGAATTGTCACATTTCTTTACAAACACTCCACATTTTCGGAGGTCAAAAGTAATTGGACAAATAAACCAAACCCAAACAAAATATTTTTATTTTCAATATTTTGTTGCGAATCCTTTGGAGGCAATCACTGTCTTAAGTCTGGAACCCATGGACATCACCAAACGCTGGGTTTCCTCCTTCTTAATGCTTTGCCAGGCCTTTACAGCTGCAGCCTTCAGGTCTTGCTTGTTTGTGGGTCTTTCCGTCTTAAGTCTGGATTTGAGCAAGTGAAATGCATGCTCAATTGGGTTAAGATCTGGTGATTGACTTGGCCATTGCAGAATGTTCCACTTTTTTGCACTCATGAACTCCTGGGTAGCTTTGGCTGTATGCTTGGGGTCATTGTCCATCTGTACTATGAAGCGCCGACCGATCAACTTTGCGGCATTTGGCTGAATCTGGGCTGAAAGTATATCCCGGTACACTTCAGAATTCATCCGGCTACTCTTGTCTGCTGTTATGTCATCAATAAACACAAGTGACCCAGTGCCATTGAAAGCCATGCATGCCATGCCATCACGTTGCCTCCACCATGTTTTACAGAGCATGTGGTGTGCCTTGGATCATGTGCCGTTCCCTTTCTTCTCCAAACTTTTTTCTTCCCATCATTCTGGTACAGGTTGATCTTTGTCTCATCTGTCCATAGAATACTTTTCCAGAACTGAGCTGGCTTCATGAGGTGTTTTCAGCAAATTTAACTCTGACCTGTCTATTTTTGGAATTGATGAATGGTTTGCATCTAGATGTGAACCCTTTGTATTTACTTTCATGGAGTCTTCTCTTTACTGTTGACTTAGAGACAGATACACCTACTTCACTGAGAGTGTTCTGGACTTCAGTTGATGTTGTGAACGGGTTCTTCTTCACCAAAGAAAGTATGCGGCGATCATCCACCACTTTTATCATCCGTGGACGCCCAGGCCTTTTTGCGTTCCCAAGCTCACCAGTCAATTCCTTTTTCTCAGCATGTACCCGACTGTTGATTTTGCTACTCCAAGCATGTCTGCTATCTCTCTGATGGATTTTTTCTTTTTTTTCAGCCTCAGGATGTTCTGCTTCACCTCAATTGAGAAGTTCCTTAGACCGCATGTTGTCTGGTCACAGCAACAGCTTCCAAATGCAAAACCACACACCTGTAATCAACCCCAGACCTTTTAACTACTTCATTGATTACAGGTTAATGAGGGAGACGCCTTCAGAGTTAATTGCAGCCCTTAGAGTCCCTTGTCCAATTACTTTTGGTCCCTTGAAAAAGAGGAGGCTATGCATTACAGAGCTATGATTCCTAAACCCTTTCTCCGATTTGGATGTGAAAACTCTCATATAGCAGCTGGGAGTGTGCACTTTCAGCCCATATTATATATATAATTGTATTTCTGAACATGTTTTTGTAAACAGCTAAAATAACAAAACTTGTGTCACTGTCCAAATATTTCTGGACCTGACTGTATGTCCCTATTCCTGGTATATATGATCCCCATAATGGACCCATCCTGGAATATATGTCTCCCATCCTGGTATACAGTACAGACCAAAAATGTGGACACACCTTCTCATTCAACGAGTTTTCTTTATTTTCATGACTCTGAAAATTGTAGATTCACTTTGAAAGCATCAAAACTATGAATTATCACATGTGGAATGAAATACTTAAAAAAGTGTGAAACAACTGAAAATATGTCTTATATTCTAGGTTCTTCAGAGTAGCCACCTTTTGCTTTGATTACTGCTTTGCCACACTCTTGGCATTGTCTTGATGAGCTTCAAGAGGTAGTCACCGGAAATGGTTTTCCAACAGTCTTGAAGGAGTTCCCAGAGATGCTTAGCACTTGTTGGCCCTTTTGCCTTCACTCTGCGGTCCAGCTCACCCCAAACCATCTCGATTGGGTTCAGGTCTGGTGACTGTGGAGGCCAGGTCATCTGGCGTAGCACCCCATCACTCTCCTTCTTAGTCAAATAGCCCTTACATAGCCTGGAGGTGTGTTTGGGGTCATTGTCCTGTTGAAAAATAAATGATGGTCCAACTAAACGCAAACCAGATGGAATAGCACGCCGCTGCAAGATGCTGTGGTAGCCATGCTGGTTCAGTATGCCTTCAATTTTGAGTAAATCCCCAACAGTGTCACCAGCAAAGCCCCCCCACACCATCACACCTCCTCCTCCATGCTTCACGGTGGGAACCAGGCATATAGAGTCCATCTGTTCACCTTTTCTGCGTCGCACAAAGACACGGTGGTTGGATCCAAAGATCTCAAATTTGGACTCATCAGACCAAAGCACAGATTTCCACTGCTCTAATGTCCATTCCTTGTGTTCTTTAGCCCAAACAAGTCTCTTCTGCTTGTTGCCTGTCCTTAGCAGTGGTTTCCTAGCAGATATTTTACCATGAAGGCCTGCTGCACAAAGTCTCCTCTTAATAGTTGTTCTAGAGATGACAAGGTGTGTCCAAAATTTTGGTCTGTACTGTATATGTGACCCATATATAACAATGTGGCTTATAATGGTATATATAACCCCTATCATTGGCCCATCATAGTATATATGTCCCTAACCATGGTATATATGATCCCCATCATTGGCCCATTCTGATAAATAGGTCCCCCATCCTGGTATATATGATCCCCATCCTGGTACATATGATTCCCATCCTAGGTCCATCATGGTATATATGCCTCTAATCTTGGCATCATTCTGGTATATATGATCCCTATTCGGGTACCATCATGGTATATATGTCCCTATTCATGGTATATATGATTCCCATAATGGACCTATCCTGGAATATATGTCTCCCATCCTGATATATATGTTCCAAATCTTGGTATATATGCCCCCCATCCTGGTATATATGATCCCCATCATGGGTCCATCATGGTATATGTCCATAATCCTGGTATATATGCTCACCATCATGGGCCCATTCTGGCAAATATGTCCCCCTTCATGGTATATTTGTCCCCCATCCTGGTAAATATGCTCTTAATCCTGGTATTTATGCCCCCCCCATCCTGGTATATACTGTATTTCCCCCATAATGGACCCATCTTGGTAAATATAAACGATTATACTCACCTTCCATCCACTCCTTCTGTGTGCCCCTTTTGATGCTGGCAACTGACTTCAGTGAGTAAGCAAAAGGCAGTGCATGATATCACTACCATGCACCCCCAGTCACAGACCGACATCAGCTACTGCCTAATCCAAAATGATTATATATATTCATAGCTCTCCTTGTCCATAATCCCACCTACCTCTCGGCAGTGAAGCTAGAGGTGGGGATGGAAGCAGTGAATATTCATTCTCTTTAATAGCAGGCCCAAGGGTTCACCCCAGCCGCCTGTTTTCTGAACTGGAAACCATGCTATTGCCTCTTGTGACCCGCTACACCACTGCATCCCTGAACAGCAAGCCAGGCACATCTGGACTACAGAACCCCCCCCCCCCCCACTTTCCTCCAACATTTGGGGGGAAAAAAGTGCATCATATAGTCCGAAATTTACGTTAAGTGTAATTGGCGTCCAACCCTTGCTTTTCCCCAGTCTAGTTACCTGCATATTGCTGCATTGATATTATAACCTACTCATTTGGAGTACAGATGATGGATGTGATGGATCATTACTTGTCTCCCCCTCTGAGTGTTGTGCTAGTCCTACAACAGGCTTATCCCAAAACTTAGGGCTCTTTCAGATGTCCGATATCATCGGTCCGATCTTGGATTGCAATGCCCGGACTGGCTTCCAGTACGAATATATGAGGCTGCCATGCTTGGTTCGAGAGACTTTCAGTCAGTTCGTGCATTGAGATCCGAGATCGGACCGATGATCATGGAAGTCTGAAAGAGCCCTTGGTTGGAGACAAGTGTTGAGTTTACCATTTCACTGCCAGCATTGGTACTCTCTACCCAAGTTGTGGTTTTCCTGCATACTGCGGCAGGTTTTTATTGCTGATGTCATAGATATCTCCATCTTCCTGTTCGATCTGATGAATTAATTTGGCACGTTTAAGTATATGAGACCAGGTAATGCCATAAAAAGGTGAAAGTTTGTCAAAATGACTACATATATATAAAATTGTCATGCCTAAAACCTCACCGTAAGAAAGCCAGGCACCCTTGTCATTTAGCGGATCCTATTGAGGGACTAAATGTTTTTCAATAAAACTGAATGCTGCCCGTTCGCGAAGCTCCAGAGCAGCCGTTCCCGCTCCCCGCAGCCCAGTCATTTCCACTTTTTATAGAGCTACATGCACTGATAAAAACCCTGCCCTAAATGCAGTTTATAATTTCCCTTGTGCCTACCTATAGCCCACAAAGGAAAAGTAGAGAAAAAAAGCAAACATGTTGGATCTATGTCTCTACTTGTTGCGAAACCGTGCAAGTATTGACCGGGCGACACTGGAAGAAAACTCGGAGTAATGAAGACCTAAATGTTGGTCATGTGATATTGTGGAAAAAAGCTGACGGCGTAAAGATCCTGGAGCGAAAAAAATCTGATCATTTTAACCAGAATTGATTTTTCCCAGATTCCCTTGAACAAAGGTTGATGGGACATCGAATGCTGAGCAAATAGAATATTGCATGAGCTTCATCTGCAGACAATATTGATGGACCCCAACGATGACCTCTCTGCATTTCCACTTCTTCAGCGTCTTATAAGATACAAGATGCTGTCATCATTTTTAATTTGAACACCCGGACCGAACATCGGCCATTAGAGAGGTTGGCCATTATTTTTTTATTGTTGGCTTACGCTAATCGGTGGGGATGCGGCACCCGGCAGTCATACCAATGAGCTTTTACCAGCAGCAGTGGCTGCCGGAACTTCTCGGATCCTACTAAAACCTCACAACTCTGTCAAAAATAGTGTCCAGGACCAGGTACTACAGATTATTTGACTGGGTGGTGGATCTACAGTCCTGGCCGTGGCCACTATAGACATGACACATTCCGGCAGCATCTAAGGACTTCAAGCCGAGTCTGTAATAGTTGATTATCGGGGCTGACAATTATTGCACCCCTCACTAATCAGATACCAAAGTAGTGGCCAACCTCTTTAAATATCATCCTTAAGAGTCCTGATGGTTCATTGAGAATTCATTAAGACTTGGAGACCTTTTATCATCAACTGTGTCTTGACCGTATTGTCTAAAGGGGGTGTTACACGCATCGATATCGCTTGCATGTGTACCTGCCCCCGTCGTTTGTGCGTCACGGGCAAATCGCTGCCTGTGGCGCACAATATCATTAGCAGCCGTCACACATACTTACCTTATTAGCGATGTCGCTGTTTCCGGCGAACCACCTCCTTTCTAAGGGGGCACTTCGTGTCACAGCGGCATCACTAAGCGGCCGGCCAATAGAAGCGGAGGCGCGGAGATGAGCGGATGTAACATGCCGCCCACCTCTTTCCTTCCTCATTGCCGGAGGCCGCAGGTAAGCTGTAGTTCGTCGTTCCCGAGGTGTCACACATAGCGATGAGCGAGGTGATGTGCTGCCTCTGGAACGACGAACAACCTGCGTCCTCTACAATCAACGATTTTTTAAAATGAACGACGTGTCAACGATGGACGATTTGGTGAGTATTTTCCATCGTTAACGGTCGTTCGTGCATGTCACTAACATCGCTAATGGATGTGCGTCACGGAATCCATGACCCCGGCGATATATCGTTGCGTGTAACGGGGCCTTTAGATTAATTGCAAGCTTTAGACTTTTCCACAAGGTAGATATATTGTTGTTTTTCAAAAAATAAAAAAAAAATAAAAAAATGGGCATCCAGAAAGGCTAAAATACTTTTTTAGAGTCTTGTTATTTTAAGGAGTTCCCACCACTGGGATGGCTTTCATTGATCAATTATTGTAGACTCAAGCCATCCATGTGTGACCTAAGCTGCAATTGTGTAATACTGCATTTTCCCTTTCTCTACCCATGGTGGCTACTTTTTGAAAAGGGGAATGAGACAACCCCTATAACTAATATAGAAATTGGATCAATTTAAAAAGAAAGACCTTATGAAGACGTTTTGATATTGACACCCATAAAGTAGATAGTGCCACTTAGCAAAAGCCAACTTGGCACCTTGTACTGCTGCTCCACCATTTAGATACAGGAGGGGTAGTTTGTGAATATAATGGGTCAAGAAATTGCAGTTTCACCCTTGGCAACATTTTCTAAATACGTAGTTTCGAAATTTTGAAGGAAGTCAATTTCCATCTTGCATGGCAAGCCAATGTCAACCTTTGGTGTTTCTGAAGGCACATCCCGACACACCCATGCCTTTCGTCTCTCTCGACACCTCAGCCCCACCTCTATTTTGATCCCAGGAGCTTCAAGGAGGAGGCCCCAGAGATTGATACTTGCTTCCCATCACCTCCAGGAGAAGATGGCAACAATAGATCCTGGCCTTTTGCTTCTCATTAGTTCCTCAGAAGTTTCTCATTTTCTCTTCTTCCAGGCCCCACATGCCTTTTTTTCCCTCAAGGTTTTAATACTTTTCTTCCACTAAGCAACCAATGTGAATTTACAGACTTAAGAAGTGCCCCGGCGATGATACATTGTGTCTGAGGCTCACTTAATAATCTGTATTTAAATCCATTTCTCTAAACTAGAACACAATATTGATCTTCGGTGCCGGGAATCTTCTACGTTCTTCTCGGGCTTGTACGATTTAAGACTTAATCATGGGAACTGTCAGGAGTATACAGTAAAATGTTGCTTTTATTACCAACTTTCATACAATGAAATGCAGATCTAAAAGGTTTATTAGATTCATTTGTGCTCATTGTTACATAACCTGAGTGATTTACGTACCGGAATCTTTATGACTCTCATAAATGTCTATTTGATTTTCAGATCCAACTAAGCTCCGGTGTTGCAATGTATACTTGACGGCGACTTTGGTTCTTAAATCCAAGATGTAACATCCTCGCACTGGTAAGAGGTAGGTACAATGTGTGCTCCTATATATGATACTGTATATCAATGAGATATATGAGAGGGATTCCAGTTGGCCATACACGTTAGAGTAATGTTGGCTGAAACATCTGATTTTTGCGTCATCGGCTGGCTTTCTAACGTGTATGGGAACCTCAAAACTCAAGATGACAAACTCAACACCCAAGATCCATTTTGTCTGATAGGAGATAAGCTACTGGAAGAGATGTTTGACATGACTCCCTTCTCCCCATTAATAATACATGCATGTTCAATCATTCATGTATTTGGTTGGCTCGGGAGAGATGATTGACAGCCAAACCAACATTGAGAAGACAGGTATCTTAGGTTTCTGGCTAGTTATAGGAAAGATGAATTCAGTATTTAACTTATTATTTAACAATTATTACTAGAAGTGAGCAAATTAACCACAATCCTAAATTGTTAAGATTCAAGTTGTACAAATTCAGCAGAATAGTGGCCACCCAGTCACCATTTTGCTTAATTCTTTATATGTCTATGAAGGGATTAAACATTTATAAAAGCTTAAACTCATCTACCCTAGGGCTGGACATCTCATTTTCTGCCACTTCAGCATACCACTTGGTCCTCTGCTTCCTACTTTTGGTCTTCAGTCTTCTCTTACTCTTTGGTCTTATTTTGCTTTGTCTTCTTTTGCTCCTAGGTCTTTTTTTGCTCTTCGGTCTCTTGTTGCTCTTCGGTCTCTTTTTGCTCTTTGGTCTCTTTTTGCTCTTTGGTCTCTTTTGCTCTTTGGTCTCTTTTTGCTCTTTGGTCTCTTTTTGCTCTTCAGTCTTTTTTTGCTCTTCAGTCTTCTTTTGCTCTTCGGTCTTTTTTTGCTCTTTGATCTTCTTTTGCTCTTTGGTCTTTTGCTCTCTGGTCTTCATTTTCTCTTCAGCCTTCTTTTGCTCTTCGTTCTTATGTTCTTCAGTCTTTTTTTCTATCTTAGATCTTCTTTTGCTCTTCTGTCTTCTTTTGCTCTTTGGTCTTCTTTTTTTCTTTGGTCTTCTTTTGCTCGTTGGTCTTCTTTTTTTCTTCTGTCTTCTTTTGCTTTTCGGTCTAATTTTTTCTTTGGTCTTCTTCTACTCTTTGGTCTTTGTTTGTATTTTTTCTCTTCAGTCTTCTTTTGCTCTTTGGTCTTCTTTTCTTTTTGGTCTTTTCCTCTTTGATCTCCTTTTTTTCTTCTGTCTTCTTTTGCTATTCGGTCTTAATTATTCTTTGGTCTTCTTCTGCTCTTCGGTCTTCTTTTGTCTTTTTTCCCTTTGGCCTTTTTTTACTCTTTGGTCTTCTTTTTTTCTTTGGTCTTTTTTCCTCTTTGATCTCCTTTTTTCTTCAGTCTTCTTTTGCTCTTTGGTCTTCTTTTGCTCTTTGGTTTACATTTGCTCTTCAGAGGATTTGACAAAAAGCTGTATGGCCAGGCAGTTGAGTGTAATCTTTCATTATTTTGAAGCCTTTTCCAGCCCTCAAAAGACCTCAGAACCTTAAAGCAAAAAATAAATTCAGGGGCACTTTTATTTAGATGACTTTTATTCAAACCAAAACAAATCTATAGACTCTTTAAAGTATATCTACCCGATACAAATTTGGGGGATATTCGAGCAGCTTAATTTATTACTCTGTATGTTCACATCTGCATTGGAGACTCTTAAGATCTTGCAGTCGTATTTTTCTGACTAGCACCACAACAGACTCAGTTTAAAGTTAATAAAAACAAATCATATATATTTTTTTTAAATTACGTCATTAATACATTAAATATTTTCAATCGTTGAATTTTTTTTGGGGGGATTGGCACCAAACCATTTTACAGCAGTCCCATACACAATGAAAGGACCAGTATATCTTAGAGCTCTGTTTTCCAGATTGGTAGAGGTCTCAGTGAATAGACTCCCCTATGATTAGCAAGTAATTACCGGTCTTTTGGATAGCTGCCTAGAATGGAAAAAATACATTTTTTTGCATTTCCAAGGAGATCATCGATGTAGCGCTTTCTACCTTTCTACTTGCTTATGAGTTTAAGGAACCATGGGCAGGCAATGAGACAGTGTTCTTCTGGAATGTTTTATGACTTCATAGATGAACATAGAAGGTTAGCCGGTTGGTTATTTTGGGAAGATTCGCCTCTTTGGCTAGTCTTCCCTGTTTGGCTATAATGGTTGGCAATGGAAATTAATAGAGTTCTAGATTCTTATACTTGTTCCCTTACTTGATTGTGGCATAATGTTAATTGCTCTCATGGTAAAATTCTGAAGATTTATCAAGGTTTACAAGTCTTCATCAGTGTTTCATTCCTCTAGCTGAATCAGTGCAAAGGATCCTGTATTAAAATTGTCACTTGATGTAAAAGCTTTCTCACTCATCATAGTTGTGCTGTTTTAGCACAATTCTCGTGAGAAAAATGGAAAACATGAAGAATTCTTGGTTGTTAGCTATTTCAGCTAAGCTTCCAAAAAGCCGACGAAAGGTCAGTGATAGATAGTGTTAAATGGCAGATTGAGGTCTCCATAGAAGAGATAATAACGAGAGACGTTTTCTCAGCTTCCTTCCTTCAGAAATTTATGGATTTAATAACCCTTAAAATATCTCATTGAGTAACATAATTGCTTCATAGCGGCATTACACAAAGAAAATGATCAATACAAATCCTATATTTAAAGATATGTGCTGATACAATTCCTAGCATTTTTTTTTTCGGTAATAGCGGTAGAGAACATGGGAGAAGGGAACATTGTCCTGGACAATGGCTGGAATCGGAAGAGAAGATTCGGTAAATGTGGAAAAGAGAGATAGTATGTTGTGTAACTTTATAGATTGAGCTGACAAAGTTATATTATAAAATCTTAGGGGAAAATGTGGTCTGGAGAGCTTGGAAAACGTGATAACATGGAGAGGGATTAAGAATAGATAGAATTTTTGCGCTACCCAAGAGATATTGGACTACCCAACTAGTTTCGAGCTACATGGGATGTCCGGTGACAACACGTTATCATGAACAAGATAGGTGATAACTCATTGATTGGTTGGAGTCTGACAAGGAGCAGCACAAAAAACTTTTATCCTCGATTGAATGGAGTGGTGCTACACATGCTAGGCTGCCGCCACCGTCATGCTGTCATGGGGCTGTCAAGTGCTGCCATCTGTTTTTTTTTCTGGCAGCCTCATAGAAAATGAATGGAGTGGTGGTCAAGCATCCAACATGACCCTCAATTTTGTAACAGGGATACGTTCTTCATCAGGGGTAAACAATCCCAATTCTGTCAACCAGTTCAGATTCAGGCAACCGGACAACCACTAATCATCAAGTTACCTACTATGATGCACGTGCACCGCCCCGCGCTCGGCCACAGCCGAGCCACTCAGATCCGGGCTCGTGTGTCGGTGGCTCGAGCGCCTCCGGACCAGGGGTCACGTCGCTCTGGAAAGGGTCTGGCGTGTTGAAAGAGGGTTTTTGTTTAGATTAGAGTTCATGACGCCACCCACGGGTTGTGGTGAATGTAGGCACCACCGCTGCTGGTTACTGGGCACCCCGGGGGAGATGTTGAGGGGGCAGCTTGTGATGTTAACCCCTCCGTGGGCAGGGGGTGGTGGCCCCGGGACCCGGTTGATGTGGTGCATTGTTCGTGCGCGGCCTGCAGGCACAGTGGTACTCACTCGGACAAACACACTGGAGTCTCTGGTAAACCAAACAGTCTTCTGTTAGTAATCTTCTTGGACTTGTCTTATTAGTGACAACTCCTTTAAAAAAATCAGCCAGCAGGGCACTCACGTATTATGCCCAGAACCAGATGGTTTGCAGATTTTGCCAGGAAACCAGAGCCAATCAGGCATTACAAGCTGTCATAAAGATTAATGTACCTCTTTGTAATACAAGAATTGGTTGAAATCTGCCACATCAGGAGCTGCTCTTACTGAGCAACTCATCATTCTTACTCTTAAAGGTGAGTCCCTTATGGAGATCACCATTTATGATGTCTATATGCTCTACAAGGCACATGATTTAGGGTTGCCTTCATGAAACAACCCCTTTTAATGAGCTCATGGAGGGATAGACTCCCCCATTCAGATGTGGAGTAGTCACCATGGTGCTCGTGCATGATGATGATATAGATGAGCGGTTCAGGATAGGCAAGTGTTAATGCTAGAAAGAAGTTGGGCAAAAGTGTCATGAAACGTCCATGTCAGAAGATGTAGTTGAGGTTTAACAAGAAAGGTTCCAGGAGTAAATTCGAAGGAGCTAGATAAGTGTGAAGGTTAAGTTATTGTGACAATTTGCAACTAGGGTCAGTTAAATACAATATAAGAAGAATATTCTTTTCAACATATTTATAAATGACCTTGTTGGGGGCATGCGGAGTAGAATTTCAATATTTGCAGATGATACTAAACTCTGCAGGGTAATCAATATAGAGGAGGATAATTTTATATTACAGGGAGATTTATGTAAATTGGAGGATTGGGCTGAGAAGTGGTAATTGAAGCTTAATGTAGATAAATGTAAGGTCATGCACTTGGGTAGAGGAAATAACATTTATGATTATGTACTTAATTGTAGAACACTGGGTAAAACAGACACAGAAAGACTTGGGTGTATGGGTGGATGGTAAACTTCACTTTAGTGGACAGTGTCAGGCAGCTGCTGCCAGGGCTAATAAAATAATGGGATGTATTAAAAGAGGTATAAGTGTTCATGAAAAAAAATATAGTTCTACCTCTGTACAAGTCACTAGTGCGACCGCACTTATATACTGTGTACAATTCTGGTCACCGATATATAAGAAGGACATAGCTGAACTGGAGAGGGTGCAGAGAAGAGCGACCAAGATTATTAGAGGAATGGGTGGGCTGCAATACCAAGACAGGTTATTAAACTTGGGGTTATTTAGTTTGGAAAAACGAAGGCTTAGGGGGGATCTAATCACAATGTATAAATATATGAGGGGACAGTACAGAGACCTTTCCAAAGATCTTTTTACACCTAGGCCTGCGACTGGAACACGGGGGCATCCGCTACGTCTTGAGGAAAGAAGGTTTAATCCTAATCACAGACGAGGATTCTTTACTGTACGAGCAGTGAGACTATGGAACTCTCTGCCGCATGATGTTGTAACGAGTGATTCACTACTAACATTTAAGCAGAGCCTGGACGCCTTTCTTGAAAAATTTAATATTACCAGTTATGTATATTAGATTTTATGACAGGGTATTGATCCAGGGAACTAGTCTGATTCCCGGATGTGGAGTCAGGAAGGAAATTTTTTCCCCATTGGAACTTGTTTGCCACATTGGGGTTTTTTTTGCCTTCCTCTGGATCAACATGTTAGGCTATGGGTTGAACTAGATGGACTTAGAGTCTCCCTTCAACCTTAAAAACTATGATACTATGGTACTATGATACTATGAAGAACCGTTAAGAAGTCAGATCGGTGTTCAATCTAGGCCTGGAGGGTTTAGAAGGGTCATATGGACCTCCTGAGAAGATATCATGAGCCTTCACATGGTAATAAATAAAAGGTAGCCAAATTGTTGGACACTTTCAAGGTGTCCTTACATTTTAATAGCTGTTGGCCAAACACTACCTATTCATCCTAAGCACCTGAACACACATGTTCATGTGTTTAGGATGACTTTCTTCTTGTGTGTCTTGTTATCCCATTTTGGTGGACTTTACTCTTGTGTGTGTAGGTACCCCATTTTGACCGACTTTGCTTTTATGTGTACGGACACCCCATTTTGGCCAACTTTGCTCTTGTGTATAATGGCACCCCATATTGGCTGACTTTGCTCTTGTGTGTATGGGTACCCCATTTTGACCGACTTTGCTTCTATGTGTATGGACACCCCATTTTGGTCGACTTTGCACTTGTGTGTATGGCAACCATATTTTGTTCAACTTTGCTCTTGTGTGTATTGGCAACACATTTTTCGTGACTTTCCTCTTGTGTGTATGGTCACACTATTTTGGCCAACTTTGCTCTTGTGTGTATGGGAACGCCATTTTGGCCGACTTTGGTGTTCTGTGTATGGACACCCCATTTTGTCTACTTTGTTCTTGTGTGTATGGGAACCCTATTTTGGTTGACTTTGCTCTTGTGTGTATGGGAACCCCATTTTGGCTGACTTTGGTCTTCTGTGTATGGGCACCCCATTTTGGCCGACTTTGTTTTGTGTCTATGGGCACCTCATGTTGGGCAACTTTGCTCCTTTTGTATGTGTACCCCATTTTGACCTACTTTGCTCTTGTGTGTATGGTAACCCCATTTTGGTTGACTTTGCTCTTGTGTGTATGGACACCCCACTTTGTCCAACTTTGATCTTGTGTATATGGTCACCCCATTTTGGCCGACGTTGCTCCTGTGTGTGTGGACACCCTCAGATAATTATTGTTTAAATCTTTAGAAATGTGATGTAATAATGGAAGGATGGCACAACGGACCATGGGATGAGCCAATACTATAATATATTGTCTGGCAGCATTGTAGAATAAAATGCCGGATTGTCCAGTCGTATCTGGAGGGATGTTGTGTTGAGGCTTTTAGACAGATGGACCGGGGGAAACTGAATGTGTCTCTGGATGAAATATATAATGAAATGTTGGATCTTGGCTTTGGAACGGATGTAATATGGAGACTGTATGTTGTAATGACTCAGGGGATAATGGAACGCAGAAAAAGAATGTAGAAAAATAATGGAAGGATGAAACTTGAAAGCTGAAGGTCGTCTACTGACAAAGGCCATCGTGGTATTCATAAGTGTAATTAAGTGTGTACACATCGGGAAGGACGGAATGTAGACTTGTAATGTTGTCTTGGGATACAGTATAATACAGGTACACAATGCTTCCTCTTGACATTGTGGAGAAAGGAATATGTATGGGGAGCTCCTGGTTACATCCGGGAGGGGTAGAGACAGCTAAGCCTTGTATGTTCTCATCATAAACCATGTGTGACTGGAGCATGAAATGTGAGGACTGAATGGTGCAAAACTATTGACAAAGGAAAGGAATATTTTTCACACCGGCGATCACGATTAGATAAAGTTAGGATATAACAAATATTGATGACCTATCCATCGGGACCCACATCTAACTCAAGAACTTGGCTACGATTGTCAACGTAGGGATGGCTCTCTACATCCAAACTGTTAGAACTCCCAAATCAATCAATGGCCGTGTATGCCATGGCCACCTCTAAATTTGGACAGCACGTGTCGGGGCTCTGTTCTAGCGATAGCAATTGGACCCATGTCCGATGGGTGTCACTGCTCTCCGGTTTGGCGCCTTCTTTCTGCTGCGATCTCCATCCTCCTTCTAGCCAGCCCAGGCCAGCATTGTGGTCCTGCACAGGCGCACTTTGATCTACTCTGCTGAGGACAGATCAAAGTACTGTAATGCGTAGGCATGATGAAAGGTTAAAGAAAGTCCGCGCATGCGCACTACAATACTTTGATCTGCCCTCAGCAGGGTAGATCAAAGTGTGCCTGCGCAGGAGCGCAATGCTGGCCTGTGTGGATGATGTGGGACGCGTCATGCACATGGGTCTCAGAAGAAGGAGGACGGAGGTCGCTGCAGAGAGGAGGTGCCGGATCGGAGAGTAGTGACACCCATTGGATCGGAGAGCAGCAACACCCATTGGACCGGAGAGCAGCGACACACATTGGACCGGAGAGCAGCGACACCCATTGGACCGGAGAGCAGCGACACCCATTGAACTGGAGAGCAGCGACACCCATTGGACCGGACAGCAGCAACACCCATTGGACTGGAGAGCAGCAACACCCAATGGACCGGAGAGCAGCGACACCCATTGGACCTGAGAGCAGCGACACCCATTGGAACCGGAGAGCAGCGACACCCATTGGAATCGGAGAGCAGCAACACCCATTGGACTGGAGAGCAGCAACACCCATTGGACCGTAGAGCAGCGACACCCATTGGACCGGAGAGCAGCGACACCCATTGGACTGGAGAGCAGCAACACCCAATGGACCAGAGAGCAGCGACACCCATTGGACCGGAGAGCAGCGACACCCATTGGACCGTAGAGCAGTGACACCCATTGGAGAGGACTGCCCCCTAGATGAGTATAATAAAGGTCCTTTTTACATTCTACAGAGCGGCCTGGGCTCTTATATACATATTCTAGAATACTATACATAAGAGCTCACTGGTGGTGGCCGCAGCTCATAAGGGAAAAAACTGGTGACAGGTTCCCTTTAAGGGGTTGAGAGTCTTGTGGAAGTTTAAAGGGATTATTACCGACTTTTGTAAATGGGTATTATCGGATAGCCCTTGTAAATACAAGCAATTTTGCAATTCACTGAATATTAAAATTTCCATCCATTCTTGAGATATTAACACTTTTGTTTTCACCTTGTTGCCTTGGAGACCGACCACCGTCATTGCCAGATAGCAGTAAAGGCACAATACTCAGAAACTCTCTTCTATAAAGCTTGTAAGCACAGTTTTGAAGCTGGCCAGCATCACTGGAGTAAACTGCTACCTCTTATTCCCGGCCATCTTCAGCACTGTGCTTACAAGGAAGTCATTAGCAGTGGTCGGTTTCCAAGGCAACGAGCTGTAAACAAAAGAAAAATATTAATATCTCAAAAATGGCCGAAAATTTTAATAAGCAGTAAATTGCAAAAGTGCTTCATTTCACAAGCGCTATCCGGCAATATCCATCTCTGAAGATGGGAATAACCCTTTAAGGAGCTGGTCCTGTAATGATACCCATTAGGTGTTTCTAGAATAAAAAGGCAGTGACAGAGAGCAAAAAAAAAAAAAGTTCTTTAGATCTTCATTGGGCATTGTAGTATGAGGTTACGGCTAACGGAGAAGAAGAGGCGTGAGGACACAATTACACTTGTCTTGTGACTGTGTCAGAAGGAAGGAGTAATTAGAGCGGTAATGACACCTTGTTACCCAGATGAAGGGTGAACTATGGACGCAGCAGGAACATCAGGAAAGGATGCAGTGTGAATACGGGTTGATACATGTGTGGTGACATCAGAAAAATAGCCTAACACTGTACTATGTGCGGACAATAGGACTGATGAGGACTAAGTTATAGAAGTACAATTGTATATTAAAAGGAACTTGTCATTTGAGTCCAATCTGCCGGCAGCGCGGGGTAGAGCAGAAGCAGCCGGGCAGAGTGATGTATAGCTTTCTGGGAAAATATTCAGCGTAACTTGAAATAAATTCATTTAAATTCCTGCTTGCTCTAGGTTTAGGAGTCCAGTGGGCGGGGCTACACACAGAACAATTTAATATTAAAAGGAACTTGTCATTTTACTATTAAAGTCCAATCTGCCAGCAGCCCGGGGTAGAGCAGAAGCAGCCGAGCAGAGTGATGTATAGTTTTCTGGGAAAAGATTAAGTGTAACCTGAAATAAATTCATTTAAATTCCTGCTTGCTCTAGGTTTAGGAGTCCAGTGGGCGGGGCTACACACAGAAAGACTGACAACCACTAGTAGGACCGCCCACTGGACTCCTAAGCCGAGAGCAAGTGGGAATTTAAATTAGTTAATTAATAGTTATACAATACTAAATCTTTTCCCACATAACTGTCTATCGATCTGCTCAGCTCCTCCTGCTCTATAACATGGTGCCTGCAGAGTGGACTCCTTGTTCAACATGACCAAAGTGGGACAATCTAACACATGGTAGTGCTCGCTCATCACTAGTTACAAGTACTGAGCACCCGAGCATGGTAGTGCCCGCTCCTCACTAGTTACAAGTACTGAGCACCCGAGCATGGTAGTGCCCGCTCATCACTAGTTACGAACACCGAGCACCCGAGCATGGTAGTGCCCGCTCATCACTAGTTACCAGTACTGAGCACCTGAGCATGGTAGTGTCCGCTCATCACTAGTTACAAGTACTGAGCACCCGAGCATGGTAGTGCCCACTCATCACTAGTTACGAGTACTGAGCTCCCGAGCATGGTAGTGCCCACTCATCACTAGTTACGTGTACAGAGCACCCGAGCATGGTAGTGCCCGCTCATCACTAGTTACGAGTACTGAGCACCCGAGCATGGTAGTGCTCGCTCATCACTAGTTACAAGTACTGAGCACCCGAGCATGGTAGTGCCCGCTCATCACTAGTTACCAGTACTGAGCCCCCGAGCATGGTAGTGTCCGCTCATCACTAGTTACAAGTACTGAGCACCCGAGCATGGTAGTGCCCACTAATCACTAGTTACGAGTACTGAGCACCTGAGCATGGTAGTGCCCGCTCATCACTAGTTACGAGTACTGAGCACCTGAGCATGGTAGTGCCCGCTCATCACTAGTTACAAGTACTGAGCACCTGAGCATGGTAGTGCCCGCTCATCACTAGTTACAAGTACTGAGCACCTGAGCATGGTAGTGCCCGCTCATCACTAGTTACGAGTACCGAGCATGGTAGTGCTCGTTCATCACTAGTAGTAACCAATTGAGTGAATGACTATTACTAGAACTGGTGCAAATCAATTTGGAGGAGCCAGTCTAGTGATCAGGTCGGTAAGCTCTGACCGTTGGATGGAAGACCCGAGAACCGCCTCTTACCTCCCGACATCCGCGCCTCTTCTTTTGATTAGTTGTCCCGGGGCAATGTTACAGGGGTATCATGCAACAATGGTGACGTCCTTTGAGTATTTAGTAAAAGAAGAACCGTGGATGTTGGGAGGGAAGAGGATCTCGGGCTCAGAGATTATTGGCCAAGCCGCTCTCATTATTACTGGAGAATTGGATGGATCTATTCTCTAGCCAATAGAAAATGGTTGCAAGTGATAAAAAGATCTAATCCTTCTTTGTTCCATACCATTTAATTTATTTTTTTTTTAGTGTTAGGGTTCACAAACTTTCATGGTAAAAGACCAACATTAACAAACTCCACTAATAAAAAACTATACAATGAATGGCAGTAATATTCCATTCTGTCACATCCATAGCATTGCATGCAGACTATATATCTGCCGCCTGCGAGCGAGCCGAGTGCGGCGGTGACATGATGGAGCGCCGTAGTTCTGTATCAATGTCCTATGGCGCTGTAGAAAGTACAAGCAAAATCATGTCACCTCTGCGGTGGAATCACATGCGGCTTGTACAGAGAAGCCATTGCGGCTGCAGGCGAGATACATTACCGTCAAGCTCTTGACTTTAAAGACTTTTCCAAGAATTTGAATAGCTTTTTTTTACAGGCCGACGGTATAACAAAAAGTAACACATTGTGCCAAATCGTCTCAGTTTCTCAGTGACATGTCTTCTGCATCCACCTGCACCGCTAGCTGCCCTCAATGGATCATATTGGGCAGTGATGGTCCATGGTGGCCCTCGTCAGTGTATCATGATATCATGCATTGGAGACATGAAGCAGGCGCTGTTTGTTACAAAGAATACCGGATTCACGTGGACGGATGTGATAAAGAATAGGGATGATCGAATATCACCAATATTCGGCAATATTCGGCTTCGCGAATATCCGACGGATAGGTCGCCGCTATGCGAATATTCGATGCTCAATGTAAGAAAGCCATGGAACTCATAGGGTGGAGGGGCAACATGACTAGAGGGAAGGGAAGGAGTGATGGGGTTAATAAAAGGGTTAAGGGGATTGGTGGATTTTATAGGATGCAGAATGGGATTGGAGAGAAGGAAGTGTCCTAGGAGGGGGGGGATATATTAGGAGCTGTGGAGGCGTCTTACCTTCCTTATCGTTTCCGGATGGAGTCTGATCCCCGCCCACCCTCCCCTGAGGTTTGAGTTTATTATTAAAAAAAAATATATAGGAAGTGTTTGTCACAGCGGCGGGGGTAGGTCTGGCCCAGAGGCGGTTTGAAACTGGACAGAGAGACACTGACTTGGTATGGTGGCTCCGGGGTATTAATCCGTGAGGTGATTATTACCTCATCTCTGGGCCGCTGTGTTGCAGCCAGGGATATTGGGGGTAAGAAGTGGTTTTCTGGACTGGGCCTACCCAGGATTACCTGTAAGGTATTGATTGTATGGTGTTATGTGACGCCCTGGGCAAGCCAGGGGTCACAGGTCACAACAGCACCCACACCCCACATCCCTGCAGAAACACCAAAGTCAGAACACAAACCCTTGTTGCCTTCCTTCAGGGGCTGATGATCACACCAGGGGGTGGAGCCAGGCGGTTGGTCTCCACCCACCGAGGAGTTCACAGTCCTGGAGGCGGGAAAACCAGGCAGAAAGCTAGGGAAGTGAAGGAGTAAACAGTGAAGATAGAGTTTGGAGGAGGAAGTAGAAGGAGGGAAAGTAGAGAAAGGAGAAAAGTGACAGTTGAGGAAGCCTGAAGTTGGTCCGGGTGTGTGCCCCGGACCGAGACAGCAAGGTTGACAGACGGCGGTGACCGTCTGCAGGAGAGGCTGATCGGAGGTTGCCGAAAGGACCATGGTGGCCCGGCGGTACCGGAGTGGTATACAAAGAACAGTCAGCACCAGTGGCAGGGGCCTTTCGGATCCCAGCAAGGCTAGGAGTCGCCGAATTTGCCAAATCCGTCAGTGAAGGGGACCTCCAGGTCTCCCAGCAGCAAAGTCCCGAGTGAAGGCAATCGTCCAACCGTGAAGGGGAGACACCACCAAGACACCAGTTTCCCAGGGCCAGCGCCTGCGGGCAAGAGTGGGGCTCCTCCGGCCCATATCCAAGTCGGGGAGCGGGTTACCGGTGGGAATCCATCGCTACCAAAGACTATACTTAGGTGCAGGGAAGAGACCGTCACCGTTAACTGCAGGGAACATCAGCACCGCAGCCGTCCGAGGGACCCGTCCAACCAGCCGCTTGTTTACCGTGAACTGTTTCATCATCTGTGGGCTGAGTGAGTACCTCCGTGCTGTGCGGCACAGCGCTGACCCTGCATCCCTGCACCTCCACAGTCCCCATAACCCGCCTGTCCAAGCATCCACAACCCCATCATCGGGCCCCGGGACCACCAAACCCCTACCCATGGAGGGGCAAACCAACATCTAGCTGCTCCATACCACCACTCCCGGGATCCCCAGACAGAGCAGCGGTGGTGTCCACACAATCACCACAACCGTGGGTGGCGTCACGGACATTAACCAAATCCCCCACCAACAATCAAATCCCCTTTCACTCACGGGCGAGGAGTGCCGCTCGAGTCCCCGGGACCCGGGCCATCGCTCGATCCACCGAGCAGCAGCAGCCGCAGAGCAGCGGCGGCCGGGCCTGAGAAGGTGGGAGAGCGCAGCGTTGACACCCTCCTCCCCGCCCGCGACAGTTACCTACTGTTATTTGTTGGGGGTCGCCCGTTGGACAGCGCCCCCTTTTATGTTAGTATGTAAACAATAGGTAATAAAAGCTGCTGTGGCCAATTTTGAACCAAGTCGCAAGCCGTCTGTGTTTTCATTTGTAAGTGGTTAATGGTGAAGGTAACACACAAGCATCATGACTGGAGAATCCTTCCTCAATGGTCAAGTCTATGGGAAGCCCGAATAGTTGCTATTCGGCAACTATTCGGGTTTCCCATAGACTTACATTGCGCATCGAATATTCACAAATAGTCGAATAGCGGCGACCTATTCGGCGAATATGGGTGTTGCCGAATATTTGAGGTATTCGATGATCCCTAATAAAGATGCATTTTACATTCTGCTACAAAGGCAACACCCTGAGTCTACCCAACCAAACATCGACCACTGTAGGGTTGTTTGAGGACGTACTTTACATGTAGGTGCAAAACTAGTTTGAGGGCGAATATGCACAGTTTTAGGGGTATCATAGGGGTCCATAAGAACTGCTCTGTACATATAATATATATGTATATATATATATATATATATATATTTATAACCGTATATGCAGACTGAGTAAGTGGCAGCACTGATCTCCTGGACAGGCCGTGACTCCTCTCTCTCAGACACCTTCTCTTTATCAGTTTCTTGTACTTATACAGTGAGTACAGAAAGTATTCAGACCCCTTTAAATTTTTCACTCTTTGTTTCATTACAGCCATTTGGTAAATTCCAAAAAATTATTTTTTTTTCTCAGTAATGTGCACTCTGCTCCCCATCCCCCATCTTGACAGAATAAAAACAGACATGTAGAAATTTTTGCAAATCTATTAAACAAGAAAAACTGAAGTATCACATGGTCATAAGTATTCAGCCCCTTTGCTCAGTATTGAGTAGAAGCACCCTATGGAGCTAGTACAGTCATCAGTCTTCTTGGGAATGTGCAACAAGTTTTTCACCCCTGGATTTGGGGATCCTCGGCCATTCTTCCTTGCAGATCCTTTCCAGTTCCGTTAGGTTGGATGGTGAACGTTGGACGACGCGATTTTCAGGTCTCTCCAGAGATGCTCAATTGGGTTTAGGTCAGGGCTCTGGCTGGGCCGGTCAAGAATGGTCACAGAGTTTTTCTGAAGCCACTCCTTTGTTATTTTAGCTGTGTGCTTAATGTCATTGTCTTGTTGGAAGGTGAACCTTCAGCCAAGTCTGAGGTGCAGAGCACTCTGAAAGAGGTTTTCTTCCAGGATATCTCTGTACTTGGCCGCATTCATCTTTCCTCCAATTACAACCAGTCATCCTGTCCCTGCAGCTGAAAAACACCCTCATAGTATGATGCAGCCACCACCATGTTTCACTGTGGGGATTGTATTGGGCAGGTGATGAGCAGTGCCTGGTTTTCTCCACACATACCGCTTAGGTTTCTCACCAATAAGTTCTATCTTCATGTCATCAGACCAGAGAATCTTATTTCTCATAGTCCAGGAGTCCTTCATGTGTTTTTTGCAAGCTCTATGTGGGCTTTCATATGTCTTGCACTGAGGAGAGGCTTCCGTCGGGCCACTCTGCCATAAAGGCCCGACTGGTGGAGGGCTGCAGTGATAGTTGACTTTGTGGAACTTTCTCCCATCTCCCTACTGCATCTCTAGAGCTCAGCCACAGTGATCTTGGGGTTCTTCTTTACCTCTCTCACCAAGGCTCTTCTCCCAAGATTGCTCAGTTTGGCTGGACGGCCAGGTCTAGGAAGAGTTCTGGTGGTCCCAAACTTCATCCATTTAAGGATTATGGAGGCCACTGTGCTCTTAATAACCTTGAGTACTGCAGAAATTCTTTTGTAACCTTGGCCAGATCTGTGCCTTGCCACAATTCTGTCTCTGAGCTCCTTGGGCAGTTCCTTTGACCTCACGATTCTCATTTGGTGTGACTTGCAGTGTGAGCTGTGAGGTCTTATATAGACAGGTGTGCGCCTTTCCAAGTCCTATCAGTTTAATTACACACAGCTGGACTCCAATGAAGGAGTAGAAGCATCTCAAGGAGGATCACAAGGAAATAGACAGCATGTGACTTACATATGGGTGTCTGAGCAAAGGGGCTGAATACTTACTGTATGACCATGTGATATTTCTGTTTTTCTTGTTTAATACATTTGCAAACATTTCTCCATTTCTGTTTTTTTCTGTCAAGATGGGGGATGGGGGCAGAGTGCACATTAATGAGGAAAACAATGAACTTTTTGAATTTACCAAATGGCTGCAATGAAACAAAGAGTGAAAAATGTAAAGGGGTCTGAATACTTTCCGTGCCCACTATCCCTTCCCCTCATACACTGATAACATTGTGCACAATGTCTTCCTGGATGAGCTCTGACGTCCTCTCTTCCCCACAAATTAGCAGCATCCATGACACACGCTGAGGCTGAGTAATTAGAGACTAGAGATGAGCGAACCGGTCCCGGTTCGGCTCGAGGCGGTTCGCCGAACGGGGGGTCTGGCTCGAGTTCGGCTCGTCGAACGTTCGACGAACCGAACTCGAGCCCATAGGAAACAATGGCAGGCAATCACAAACACAGTAAAACACCTAGAAAACACCCTCAAAGGTGTCCAAAAGGTGACAAACAACTCACAACACAACACAAACACATGGGAAAGTGACAAGGACATGTACTCATGCGAAAACAAAACAGCTGGACAAGGAAAAAGAGGAGGACACACAGATATAGGCATGGCACGCCCTTCTAAAGTCATGTAAAACACCGCAAGGTGACTCCAAGCGGAGTCTCCCTTTTTTCCAAAAATTGGGCCCCACACACCCACCCCTTCAGTGGCAGCAGTTGTGCCCCAGTTGTACACTTCACAGCTAGATTTGCATCAAGCACATTCAAAAATACGCCATTCTTATCCGTCCCCAGGATGACACCGGGGTAGGTAGCAAAGTCTTTCCTGATCCCAGCTCTGTTCATCTTGGCTTCTTTTAAAAACACAGCAAGCAAGGGTTACTCCAAGCGGAGTCTCCCTTTTTTCCAAAAATTGGGCCCCACACACACCCACCCCTTCAGTGGCAGCACTTGGGCCCCAGTTGTACACTTCACAGCTAGATTTGCATCAAGCACATTCAAAAATACGCTATTCTTAACCGTCCCCAGGATGACACCGGGGTAGGTAGCAAAGTCTTTCCTGATCCCAGCTCTGTTCATCTTGGCTTCTTTTAAAAACACAGCAAGCAAGGGTTACTCCAAGCGGAGTCTCCCTTTTTTCCAAAAATTGGGCCACACAGACACCCACCCCATCAGTGGCAGCACTTGGGCCCTAGTTGCAAACAGGATGTTTTGATTTGCATCAAGCACATTCAAAAATACGCTATTCTTAGCCGTCCACAGGATGACACCGGGGTAGGTAGCAAAGTCTTTCCTGATCCCAGCTCTGTTCATCTTGGCTTCTTTTAAAAACACAGCAAGCAAGGGTTACTCCAAGCGGAGTCTCCCTTTTTTCCAAAAATTGGGCCACACAGACACCCACCCCATCAGTGGCAGCACTTGGGCCCTAGTTGCAAACAGGATGTTTTGATTTGCATCAAGCACATTCAAAAATACGCTATTCTTAGCCGTCCCCAGGATGACACCGGGGTAGGTAGCAAAGTCTTTGCTGACCCATGACTTGTTCATCTTGGCTTCTTTTAAAAACAATGTAAGCAAGGGTTACTCCAAGCGGAGTCTCCCTTTTTTCCAAAAATTGGGCCACACAGACACCCACCCCATCAGTGGCAGCACTTGGGCCCTAGTTGCAAACAGGATGTTTTGATTTGCATCAAGCACATTCAAAAATACGCTATTCTTAGCCGTCCCCAGGATGACACCGGGGTAGGTAGCAAAGTCTTTGCTGACCCATGACTTGTTCATCTTGGCTTCTTTTAAAAACAATGTAAGCAAGGGTTACTCCAAGCGGAGTCTCCCTTTTTTCCAAAAATTGGGCCACACAGACACCCACCCCATCAGTGGCAGCACTTGGGCCCTAGTTGCAAACAGGATGTTTTGATTTGCATCAAGCACATTCAAAAATACGCTATTCTTAGCCGTCCCCAGGATGACACCGGGGTAGGTAGCAAAGTCTTTGCTGACCCATGACTTGTTCATCTTGGCTTCTTTTAAAAACAATGTAAGCAAGGGTTACTCCAAGCGGAGTCTCCCTTTTTTCCAAAAATTGGGCCACACAGACACCCACCCCATCAGTGGCAGCACTTGGGCCCTAGTTGCAAACAGGATGTTTTGATTTGCATCAAGCACATTCAAAAATACGCTATTCTTAGCCGTCCACAGGATGACACCGGGGTAGGTAGCAAAGTCTTTCCTGATCCCAGCTCTGTTCATCTTGGCTTCTTTTAAAAACACAGCAAGCAAGGGTTACTCCAAGCGGAGTCTCCCTTTTTTCCAAAAATTGGGCCACACAGACACCCACCCCATCAGTGGCAGCACTTGGGCCCTAGTTGCAAACAGGATGTTTTGATTTGCATCAAGCACATTCAAAAATACGCTATTCTTAGCCGTCCCCAGGATGACACCGGGGTAGGTAGCAAAGTCTTTCCTGATCCCAGCTCTGTTCATCTTGGCTTCTTTTAAAAACACAGCAAGCAAGGGTTACTCCAAGCGGAGTCTCCCTTTTTTCCAAAAATTGGGCCACACAGACACCCACCCCATCAGTGGCAGCACTTGGGCCCTAGTTGCAAACAGGATGTTTTGATTTGCATCAAGCACATTCAAAAATACGCTATTCTTAGCCGTCCCCAGGATGACACCGGGGTAGGTAGCAAAGTCTTTGCTGACCCATGACTTGTTCATCTTGGCTTCTTTTAAAAACAATGTAAGCAAGGGTTACTCCAAGCGGAGTCTCCCTTTTTTCCAAAAATTGGGCCACACAGACACCCACCCCATCAGTGGCAGCACTTGGGCCCTAGTTGCAAACAGGATGTTTTGATTTGCATCAAGCACATTCAAAAATACGCTATTCTTAGCCGTCCACAGGATGACACCGGGGTAGGTAGCAAAGTCTTTCCTGATCCCAGCTCTGTTCATCTTGGCTTCTTTTAAAAACACAGCAAGCAAGGGTTACTCCAAGCGGAGTCTCCCTTTTTTCCAAAAATTGGGCCACACAGACACCCACCCCATCAGTGGCAGCACTTGGGCCCTAGTTGCAAACAGGATGTTTTGATTTGCATCAAGCACATTCAAAAATACGCTATTCTTAGCCGTCCACAGGATGACACCGGGGTAGGTAGCAAAGTCTTTCCTGATCCCAGCTCTGTTCATCTTGGCTTCTTTTAAAAACACAGCAAGCAAGGGTTACTCCAAGCGGAGTCTCCCTTTTTTCCAAAAATTGGGCCACACAGACACCCACCCCATCAGTGGCAGCACTTGGGCCCTAGTTGCAAACAGGATGTTTTGATTTGCATCAAGCACATTCAAAAATACGCTATTTTTATCCGTCCCCAGGATGACACCGGGGTAGGTAGCAAAGTCTTTCCTGATCCCAGCTCTGTTCATCTTGGCTTCTTTTAAAAACACAGCAAGCAAGGGTTACTCCAAGCGGAGTCTCCCTTTTTTCCAAAAATTGGGCCACACAGACACCCACCCCATCAGTGGCAGCACTTGGGCCCTAGTTGCAAACAGGATGTTTTGATTTGCATCAAGCACATTCCAAATCCACAAGCATTTACTCTCCCCAGGATGACACAGGGGTAGTAAATTCCTTCTGGATCCATGACTTGTTCATTTTGATGAACGTCAGTCTGTCCACATTGTCACTGGACAGACGCGTGCGCTTATCTGTCAGCACACACCCAGCAGCACTGAATACACGTTCAGAGACAACGCTGGCAGCTGGACACGACAAAATCTCCAAGGCGTAAGTTGCGAGCTCTGGCCATTTTTGTAGGTTTGAAGCCCAAAAGGAGCAAGGCTCCAGTTGCACAGTCATGGCATCGATGTTCATTTGGAGATACTCCTGTATCATCCTCTCCAGCCGTTGACTATGTGTCAGACTTGTTGTCTCTGGTGGCCTTGCAAAAGAGGGTCTAAAAAAATTATGAAAAGATTCCATAAAATTGCTGTTACCGGCACCAGAAAAGGTCCTACTGGTACGGGTAGACTGTTGAAGATGACGAGACCGTCCCATGTTTGTCAAGTTACAACTGGGAGATTCACTCCCTGCACCTGCACGGTTGTTTGGTGGAAAAGCCGAGCTAAGATCTAGTAACAGCTTCTGCTGATACTCCTGCATACGTGCGTCCCTTTCTATGGCTGGAATTATGTCACAAAATTTGGACTTGTACCGGGGATCTAATAGTGTGGCAATCCAGTAGTCATCATCACTTCTAATTTTGACAATACGACTGTCATGTTGGAGGTAGTGCAACAAAAAGGCACTCATGTGTCTTGCGCAGCCATGCGGACCAAGTCCATGCTGTGTTTGTGGCATAGAGGTGCTACCCGTTCTTTCTTCCTCTGACATCTGACCCCAACCTCTTTCAACTGAAATTTGACCAAGGTCTCCCTCATCCGCTGAGTCTTCCATGTCCATGGACAGTTCGTCCTCCATTTCTTCATGTTCTCCTGCACCTTGCTCAACATTTCGCCTGCTACTATGCGCCCTTGTCGATCCCTGTCCCCCATGGTCCCATGCCTGCTGCGTTGGTGATGATGAACGTCTGGACCTTGGTGATGTTGTTGTCCCTTGCGCATATGAATCCTCCTGTAGTTCCTCCCCTTCATGTTGTCCCACCCCCTGACTCCGAATAGTGTTTAGCGTGTGCTCCAGCATGTAAATGACTGGAATCGTCATGCTGATAATGGCATTGTCAGCGCTAAACATATTCGTCGCCATGTCGAAACTGTGCAGAAGGGTGCATAGGTCCTTGATCTGAGACCACTCCATCAGGGTGATCTGCCCCACCTCTGCATCTCGTTGGCCCAGGCTATACGTCATGACGTATTGCACCAGGGCTCTGCGGTGCTGCCACAGTCGCTGTAACATGTGGAGAGTTGAATTCCAGCGTGTCGCCACATCGCATTTCAGGCGATGAACCGGCAGGCCGAAAGACTTCTGGAGCGATGCAAGTCGCTCTGCTGCGGCGCTTGAACGGCGGAAGTGAGCTGACAGTTTTCGTGCCCTGTTCAGAAGGCCATCTAGGCCGGGATAGTGTGTTAAAAATTGCTGCACGACAAGGTTCAACACGTGAGCCATACAAGGTACGTGTGTCACCTTGCCCAGGCGAAGTGCCGCACCCAGGTTTGCAGCATTGTCGCACACGGCCTTACCAGGCTGCAGTTTGAGTGGAGACAACCATTTATTAAACTCGGACCGCAAAGCTGACCACAACTCCTCAGCTGTGTGACTCTTATTACCAAGACATGTCAAGCTAAAGACCGCCTGATGCCGTTGCGCTCTGCTGCCAGCATAGTAATGAGGGGTGCGTGATTCCTTCTGCGCAGTGAGAACGCTGGTGGCCTGACCAGGCAGGCTTGGGGCGGAGGTGGAGGACCCAGATGAGGTGGAGGATGCAGAAGCAGTGGCGGAACTTGGACAGACAGAGGATTGACACACAAGTCGTGGGGACGGCAAGACTTGTGCAGCAGACCCTTCACCATCTATCACCATAGTTACCCAGTGCCCAGTCAGCGACATGTAACGTCCCTGTCCATGCTTACTGGTCCAAGTATCGGTGGTGAAATGCACCCGTTCACACACAGAGTTTCTCAAGGAAGCGGTGATGTTGTGTGCGACATGCTGGTGTAGCGCGGGCACACCTTTCTTAGAGAAGTAGTGGCGACTAGGCATCTGGTACTGGGGCACAGCGACAGACATAAGGTCTCTAAAATCCTGTGTGTCCACTAGGCGGAAAGGCAGCATTTCGGTAGCCAACAGCTTACAGAGGGATAGAGTCAACCTCTTAGCTTTGTCATGGGTCGGAGGAAGTGGCCTTTTATTTGACCACATCTGAGGGACAGAGATCTGGCTGCTGTGTGTAGACGGTGTTGAGTAGGGTGTCCCTGGAAAAATGCAGGTTTGTGAGGAAAGTGCAGGCGGAGACATGATGTTGCCTTCATCCAACGTTGGTGCTATCGATGTCTGAGAGAGCTGTACACACTCACTTGTTTCCCCTTCCAAACCAACTGACGACCTTACAAGCAAACTGCCTGTTGCGGTTACAGTGGTGGAAGTTTTGCGTGGAAAAACAGGTGTGGCAGCTGTCCCCACAGTCCTAGAAGATGAAGAGCGCGCGGATGCAGTGGAAGGGGCGGGCGGTGGATGGTTCGCTCCGCTAGGCCGCATTGCAGCACGGTGAGCTTCCCACCGGGACTTATGATATTTATTCATGTGACGATTCATGGAAGAAGTTGTCAAACTGCTGAGCTTTTGACCTCTACTAAGAGAATCATGACAAATGTTACATATCACATGAGTTGGGCGATCTTTTTCGATGTGAAAAAAGGACCAGGCTAGGCAAGGCTTAGAGGCCATGCGACCTGTTGATCCACCCCGAATAATGCTCATAGGCAGAGTGGTGGCTGAGGATGCAGTTGTAGACGTGCTACCAGTGCTCCGACTCTGTCCAGGAAGGCGCAAGGTAACTTCGTCGTCGGTTGCATCCTCCTCCACCGCCTCTGTTGACCTCCTCGAGTGCCTGACTGGGGGTTGACAGTAGGTGGGATCTAGAACGTCATCATCAATTGTTGTGTTTGCACTCCCCTCCCCCTCAGACCGAGCCTCTTCTTGCCCTGACGGAATATTTAAGTTGTCATCCCAATCGGGTATCTGCGTCTCATCTTCATCAGTATGTTCCTCATTGTCTATAACCACAGGTGTTACAGTTTGTGACAAAGGGTCAACATTATGCTCAGAAACTTGGTCCTCATGGCCTGAATCTGAGTCACAAAGGTTCTGGGCATCACTGCAGACCATTTCCTGTTCTGTACTCACTGTAGCTTGGGAGCAGACCTCTGATTCCCAGGCTATAGTGTGACTGAACAGCTCTGCAGACTCAGCCATCTCAGTTCCACCATACTGTGCAGGGCTGATGGAGACTTCAGAGCTGGGAGAAATCAAGTGTGATTGGGATGACAACTCAGAGGACTGGTGTTTTTTGGATGCGGTACTTGAAGTGGCTGAGAGGGCACTTGTTGGACCACTTGAGATCCATTCAAGCATTTTCCTTTTTTGCCCATCATCTACCTTTCTTCCTGTTGTTCGTGTCCGTAAAAAAGGGAGCACATCGGATTGTCCACGGTAAGTAGTAGACATCTTACTTTTGCTGGTAGATGGTCTATCTTCAGCAGATGATAATGGAGCTTTGCCACCTTCCCCACGGACAAAACCTTTTTTGCCTTTTCCACCACGCCTCTTCCCCTTTCCACCAGCATCTGTCATTTTGCCACTCATGTTGATTGCGACAAGATTGTGGACTGAAAATGTGGTAGTAAAAATTGAGAGGTGGTGAAGATTGCAGTGGTGGTCTAGCTTTATTAACAGCAGAATAATAAAGAATAAATATCCCTGACAATGCAACTTAGTTATAATTAGTTGGAGTGTGCAACGCAGGCAGACGTGCTGCAAATGTCTTTGCACTAGTGGGACTATAGCAAAGTCCAATAGCCACGTATAGGATGCCACTAGGTACACTGAGTGTTTGCTAGTATAATGGCTTGGTTAGAATGAGTTGTAGTGTGCAACGCAGGCAGACGCGCTCTGCAAATGTCTTTGCACTAGTGGGACTATAGCAAAGTCCAATAGCCACGTATAGGATGCCACTAGGTACACTGAGTGTTTGCTAGTATAATGGCTTGGTTAGAATGAGTTGTAGTGTGCAACGCAGGCAGACGCGCTCTGCAAATGTCTTTGCACTAGTGGGACTATAGCAAAGTCCAATAGCCACGTATAGGATGCCACTAGGTACACTGAGTGTTTGCTAGTATAATGGCTTGGTTAGAATGAGTTGTAGTGTGCAACGCAGGCAGACGCGCTCTGCAAATGTCTTTGCACTAGTGGGACTATAGCAAAGTCCAATAGCCACGTATAGGATGCCACTAGGTACACTGAGTGTTTGCTAGTATAATGGCTTGGTTAGAATGAGTTGTAGTGTGCAACGCAGGCAGACGCGCTCTGCAAATGTCTTTGCACTAGTGGGACTATAGCAAAGTCCAATAGCCACGTATAGGATGCCACTAGGTACACTGAGTGTTTGCTAGTATAATGGCTTGGTTAGAATGAGTTGTAGTGTGCAACGCAGGCAGACGCGCTCTGCAAATGTCTTTGCACTAGTGGGACTATAGCAAAGTCCAATAGCCACGTATAGGATGCCACTAGGTACACTGAGTGTTTGCTAGTATAATGGCTTGGTTAGAATGAGTTGTAGTGTGCAACGCAGGCAGACGCGCTCTGCAAATGTCTTTGCACTAGTGGGACTATAGCAAAGTCCAATAGCCACGTATAGGATGCCACTAGGTACACTGAGTGTTTGCTAGTATAATGGCTTGGTTAGAATGAGTTGTAGTGTGCAACGCAGGCAGACGCGCTCTGCAAATGTCTTTGCACTAGTGGGACTATAGCAAAGTCCAATAGCCACGTATAGGATGCCACTAGGTACACTGAGTGTTTGCTAGTATAATGGCTTGGTTAGAATGAGTTGTAGTGTGCAACGCAGGCAGACGCGCTCTGCAAATGTCTTTGCACTAGTGGGACTATAGCAAAGTCCAATAGCCACGTATAGGATGCCACTAGGTACACTGAGTGTTTGCTAGTATAATGGCTTGGTTAGAATGAGTTGTAGTGTGCAACGCAGGCAGACGCGCTCTGCAAATGTCTTTGCACTAGTGGGACTATAGCAAAGTCCAATAGCCACGTATAGGATGCCACTAGGTACACTGAGTGTTTGCTAGTATAATGGCTTGGTTAGAATGAGTTGTAGTGTGCAACGCAGGCAGACGCGCTCTGCAAATGTCTTTGCACTAGTGGGACTATAGCAAAGTCCAATAGCCACGTATAGGATGCCACTAGGTACACTGAGTGTTTGCTAGTATAATGGCTTGGTTAGAATGAGTTGTAGTGTGCAACGCAGGCAGACGCGCTCTGCAAATGTCTTTGCACTAGTGGGACTATAGCAAAGTCCAATAGCCACGTATAGGATGCCACTAGGTACACTGAGTGTTTGCTACTATAATGGCTTGGTTAGAATGAGTTGTAGTGTGCAACGCAGGCAGACGCGCTCTGCAAATGTCTTTGCACTAGTGGGACTATAGCAAAGTCCAATAGCCACGTATAGGATGCCACTAGGTACACTGAGTGTTTGCTAGTATAATGGCTTGGTTAGAATGAGTTGTAGTGTGCAACGCAGGCAGACGCGCTCTGCAAATGTCTTTGCACTAGTGGGACTATAGCAAAGTCCAATAGCCACGTATAGGATGCCACTAGGTACACTGAGTGTTTGCTACTATAATGGCTTGGTTAGAATGAGTTGTAGTGTGCAACGCAGGCAGACGCGCTCTGCAAATGTCTTTGCACTAGTGGGACTATAGCAAAGTCCAATAGCCACGTATAGGATGCCACTAGGTACACTGAGTGTTTGCTACTATAATGGCTTGGTTAGAATGAGTTGTAGTGTGCAACGCAGGCAGACGCGCTCTGCAAATGTCTTTGCACTAGTGGGACTATAGCAAAGTCCAATAGCCACGTATAGGATGCCACTAGGTACACTGAGTGTTTGCTAGTATAATGGCTTGGTTAGAATGAGTTGTAGTGTGCAACGCAGGCAGACGCGCTCTGCAAATGTCTTTGCACTAGTGGGACTATAGCAAAGTCCAATAGCCACGTATAGGATGCCACTAGGTACACTGAGTGTTTGCTAGTATAATGGCTTGGTTAGAATGAGTTGTAGTGTGCAACGCAGGCAGACGCGCTCTGCAAATGTCTTTGCACTAGTGGGACTATAGCAAAGTCCAATAGCCACGTATAGGATGCCACTAGGTACACTGAGTGTTTGCTAGTATAATGGCTTGGTTAGAATGAGTTGTAGTGTGCAACGCAGGCAGACGCGCTCTGCAAATGTCTTTGCACTAGTGGGACTATAGCAAAGTCCAATAGCCACGTATAGGATGCCACTAGGTACACTGAGTGTTTGCTAGTATAATGGCTTGGTTAGAATGAGTTGTAGTGTGCAACGCAGGCAGACGCGCTCTGCAAATGTCTTTGCACTAGTGGGACTATAGCAAAGTCCAATAGCCACGTATAGGATGCCACTAGGTACACTGAGTGTTTGCTAGTATAATGGCTTGGTTAGAATGAGTTGTAGTGTGCAACGCAGGCAGACGCGCTCTGCAAATGTCTTTGCACTAGTGGGACTATAGCAAAGTCCAATAGCCACGTATAGGATGCCACTAGGTACACTGAGTGTTTGCTAGTATAATGGCTTGGTTAGAATGAGTTGTAGTGTGCAACGCAGGCAGACGCGCTCTGCAAATGTCTTTGCACTAGTGGGACTATAGCAAAGTCCAATAGCCACGTATAGGATGCCACTAGGTACACTGAGTGTTTGCTAGTATAATGGCTTGGTTAGAATGAGTTGTAGTGTGCAACGCAGGCAGACGCGCTCTGCAAATGTCTTTGCACTAGTGGGACTATAGCAAAGTCCAATAGCCACGTATAGGATGCCACTAGGTACACTGAGTGTTTGCTAGTATAATGGCTTGGTTAGAATGAGTTGTAGTGTGCAACGCAGGCAGACGCGCTCTGCAAATGTCTTTGCACTAGTGGGACTATAGCAAAGTCCAATAGCCACGTATAGGATGCCACTAGGTACACTGAGTGTTTGCTAGTATAATGGCTTGGTTAGAATGAGTTGTAGTGTGCAATGCAGGCAGACGCGCTCTGCAAATGTCTTTGCACTAGTGGGACTATAGCAAAGTCCAATAGCCACGTATAGGATGCCACTAGGTACACTGAGTGTTTGCTAGTATAATGGCTTAGTTATCAGTTGGAGTGTGCAGAGGACAAGAGGGTACAGTGGCAGGATTGTGGTGCTCTGGGTAGAGGAATGGAAGACTGCCTTTCTATTCCCTCCTAATGGTGAAATGCAGGTAGGAAATCCCTGACCTGGGCTACACAGACGCTGTTGCTGTTTGCAGGACCTGTCACCTATGGCTCTCTGACCCTGCCGGTTGGAGCCCTTAAAAGGACTGCTATAAAGTGCTCTCCCTAAGCTGTCTAACGCTGTGTATGCAGCGCATACAGCTGTATCGGCTATAGGACTCAGGAAGACGGAGCTGCGACAGTGATGTCTGACACCAAAGACGCAGAAGGCAGATAATGGCGTCCGTGAAGAAAATGTCCGGTTTTATAATGCAGGGACATGTGACATGCAGATCCTATCACACATGCCGTTGCTTCTCTGGCTCAAAGTCCACTTAGCTGTGTGTGTGTCTGGGATTGGCTGACATGCTGGCCCGCCCCACAAGACGCGCGCGCTTAGGGAAGGAAGACAAGAAAAAAAAAAAAAAAAAATGGCGATCGCCATTATAGAAACAGCAGTGATCTGAAGGCGCTGTTCACGCACACTATACACTGAAATGTGATAATAGTTTGATTCACAGAGTGACTTACACTATTACAGCAGAAACCAAGCTATGATTTAGCTGTTTTTTGGCTGCTAGAACCGTTCTCGAACGTTTCTAGAACTACCGAGCTTTTGCAAAAAGCTCGAGTTCTAGTTCGATCTAGAACATGCCCCAAAATCACTCGAGCCGCGAACTGGAGAACCACGAACCACGAACCGCGCTCAACTCTATTAGAGACCCCCGACCCTCAGTCCCTCATGATCGGCTGAGCTGTAGGTTGGTGTAATGGCTGAGCCCAAGGCGATGTGATCCTTCTTCTCTGCCTTGTGCTCTCTGTAACATGGAGATGCCTACTTAAGGCAATTTGTATGCAGCAGCTTTGCCATCTCCGCCAAATTTCATGTCTAATCAATTCACAAATCTGTGAAAATAAGTGCTTTTTGTGTCTAGAATGCCATGAAGACATATTGGCTATCTCGAAGAACTCAATGCTCTGGTGCTCGGTACTTGTAACTACTGATGAGCGGGCACTACCATGCTCGGGGGCTCTGTACTGGTAACTAGTGATGAGCGGGCACTACCATGCTCGGGTGCTCAGTACTCGTAACTAGTGATGAGTGGGTACTACCATGCTCAGGTGCTCTGTACTCGTAACTAATGATGAGCGGGCACTACCATGCTCGGGTGCTCAGTACTCGTAACTAGTGATGAGTGGGTACTACCATGCTCGGGTGCTCAGTACTCGTAACTAATGATGAGCAGGCACTACCATGCTCGGGTGCTCAGTACTCGTAACTAGTGATGAGCGGGCACTACCATGCTCAGGTGCTCTGTACTTGTAACTAGTGATAAGCGGGCACTACCATGCTCAGGTGCTCAGTACTCGTAACTAGTGATGAGCGGGCACTACCATGCTCGGGTGCTCAGTACTCGTAACTAGTGATGAGCGGACACTTCCATGCTCAGGTGCTCTGTACTCGTAACTAGTGATGAGCGGGCACTACCATGCTCAGGTGCTCAGTACTCGTAACTAGTGATGAGCGGGCACTACCATGCTTGGGTGCTCGGTACTCGTAACTAGTGAGGAGCGGGCACTACCATGCTCGGGTGCTCGGTACTCGTAACTAGTGAGGAGCGGGCACTACCATGCTCGGGTGCTCAGTACTGGTAACTAGTGATGAGCGGGCACTACCATGCTCGGGTGCTCTGTACTGATGACTTGTGATGAGGGAGCACTACCATGCTCAGGTGCTCAGTATTCGTGACTAGTGATGAGGGAGCACTACCATGCTCGGGTGCTCAGTACTCGTAACTAGTGATGAGCGAGCACTACCATGCTCTGGTCTCGTAACTACTGATGAGCGGGCACTACCATGCTCAGGTGCTCAGTACTTGTAACTAGTGATGAGCGAGCACTACCATGCTCTGGTCTCGTAACTACTGATGAGCGGGCACTACCATGCTCAGGTGCTCAGTACTTGTAACTAGTGATGAGCGAGCACTACCATGCTCTGGTCTCGTAACTACTGATGAGCGGGCACTACCATGCTCAGGTGCTCAGTACTTGTAACTAGTGATGAGCGAGCACTACCATGCTCTGGTCTCGTAACTACTGATGAGCGGGCACTACCATGCTCGGGTGCTCAGTACTCGTAACTAGTGATGAGCGAGCACTACCATGCTCGGGTGCTCAGTACTCGTAACTAGTGATGAGCGGGCACTACCATGCTCTGGTCTCGTAACTACTGATGAGCGGGCACTACCATGCTCAGGTGCTCAGTACTTGTAACTAGTGATGAGCGAGCACTACCATGCTCAGGTGCTCAGTACTGGTAACTAGTGATGAGCGGGCACTACCATGCTCAGGTGCTCAGTACTGGTAACTAGTGATGAGCGGGCACTACCATGCTCAGGTGCTCAGTACTGGTAACTAGTGATGAGCGAGCACTACCATGCTCGGGTGCTCTGTACTCGTAACTAGTGATGAGCGGGCACTACCATGCTCGGGTGCTCTGTACTCGTAACTAGTGATGAGCGGGCACTACCATGCTCGGGTGCTCTGTACTCGTAACTACTGATGAGCGGGAACTACCATGCTCGGGTGCTCTGTACTCGTAACTAATGATGAGCGGGCACTACCATGCTCGGGTGCTCAGTACTCGTAACTAGTGATGAGCGGGCACTACCATGCTCGGGTGCTCAGTATTTGTAACTAGTGATGAGTGGGCACTACCATGCTCGGGTGCTCAGTACTCGTAACTAGTGATGAGCGGGCACTACCATGCTCGGGTGCTCGGTACTCGTAACTAGTGATGAGCGGGCACTACCATGCTCGGGTGCTCAGTATTGGTAACTAGTGATGAGCGGGCACTACCATGCTCGCGTGCTCTGTACTCGGAACTAGTGATGAGCGGGTACTTAAAGCATGAACATCTCCCAATAGAGTATCAGAAAATCATTTTCGTTTTTACGTTTGTTGTCTTGGGATTAGTTAAGCCAAAAGGGGAATTAACACAGGGAAAGCTACATGTAATGGAAGTATTCACCTAGAGTAATTCCATCCATGTGTCACCCAGTGGAGCCTGTACTGGCGCACATGCACCTCCATACTAAGGACCCGCACACATCACCCGTCTCCCGTGCTCAGACATCCTGACTTCTCGTCCCTGCGCCCACACATGAGCCCTTCATCTTCACATGACGCTTCTCTCCAGCCTGCCCACTGCTGTCAGTATTAGATGACAGTTCTCACCAGAGCAGCCTCTTCTGGAGCTGTCACATTGAGTGAAGTCAGTGCAGGGGAACGATCATACATCCAAATGGCCTAGAACAGAATGTTCACTGATGTTATCCGCTTACATAACTGTAAGCACAGCTATAATTATGCCTCGCCAGCTCCGTCTATCCAATGGATTAGAGGTGGGAGGGAGTTTCTACGGTTCTGCGCCTTCTATAGGATATTCTTTATAACTTGGGACCCATCTTGTGATCCTATAACATACTGTATATAAAGGGGTTTTGGGCTTTTCAGCTGATGTGGAGCTACGAGAACACTACAGTAATGCACATATCACTCAACATGGCATATCTTAAGAGTTGTATGACGTAGGCTAAGCTCATACATAGTAATGATTCAGCTCCTATTCACTTCAATGGGAGCTGAGTTGTAGTACCTGGGAACGACCACTACACATCGATGGAGCTGTGCTATTCACCTCCATTCACTGTTTGGTGAGATGGCTAAGTGCTAGACTGCCACAAATCTGATACCAATGATCTATGCTAAGGAAAGGTCATCAGTATAGAAAGCCTAGAAAACCCCTTTAAATGTCTGATCTGAGACCTATAAAGAAAAAATGGACTTTATACGATCATTCTTATCAGTGTGAGATAGGGTCGGAAAAAATTATTGGGGGATGTTAGTAGTAAGATCTGTGCATCTCTGTGTGTATGTAGCAGCACTGTGTGTGTATGTAGCAGAACTGTGTGTATTGTGTATATGTAGTACTGCTGTGTGTGTATTCTGTGTATGTAGCAGAACTGTGTGTATTGTGTATATGTAGTACTGCTGTGTGTGTATTCTGTGTATGTAGCAGAACTGTGTGTATTGTGTATATGTAGTACTGCTGTGTGTGTATTCTGTGTATGTAGCAGAGCTGTATGTAGCAGCGCTGTGTGTGTATTGTGTGCATGTAGCAGAGCTGTGTGTGTATTGTGTATTAGTAGTACTGTTGTGTGTGTATTGTGTGTATGTAGCAGAGCTGTATGTAGCGGCACTGTGTGTGTATTGTGTGCATGTAGCAGAGCTGTGTGTGTATTGTGTATTAGTAGTACTGTTGTGTGTGTATGTAGCAGAGCTGTATGTAGCAGCGCTGTGTGTGTATTGTGTGTATGTAATAGAACTGTGCGCATGTAGCAGCACTGTGTGTATTGTGTGTATGTAGCAAAGCTGTGTATGTATTGTGTGTTTGTAGTAGTGCTGTTTGTATTTTGTGTATGTAGTAGTGCTGTGTATATCTAGCAGCGCTGTTTGTATTGTCTTTATGTAGTAAAGCTGTGTGTATATAGCAGCGTTGTGTTTGCATTGTGTGTATGTGGCAGCACTGTGTTTGTACTGTGTGTATGTAGTAGCACTGTGTGTATTGTGTGCATGTAATAGTGCTGTGTGTATGTAGCAGGGCTGTGTTTGTACTGTGTGTATGTAGCAGAGCTGTGTGTGTTCTGTGTGTATGTAGTACCTCTATGTGTGTTTGTGTTACAGATTTGTGTGAGTTTGCATGTACTTTGTATGTAGCAGTGTTCTGTATCCGTGTGCTCTGCATAGAGTGTACATAATGTGCGTGCCGTGTATAACACATGCTGCAGAGAAACAATAAAAATAGATTTATTACCTCCTTTTTTCCACCCTAGTGAATTGAAATGATCAGTATTGTCCCCTCCACTTCTTTACTCCAAACTCTTGGTGCATCTACAGTAACTTGAGTCCTACAACCTAAAAAATACATTCTATTCTCACATCAAATGTAAGCAATTCCCATGGATAGGAGGACTGTAAAACATGACTATCATTGCTTCCTCTTTATGACCCAATTACTGCATTCAGTAATTATGCGAGTCCTTGCTCGCAGAGACGTTTGCTTGATATAGAGTAATTACCGCTTAATACTTGTGAGCAAAGTCCCATGTTTGACCAGGGATATATCTAATTACATTAATGTAAGAATGTGATATAGAAACAAATAAACTGCTGGTTTTCTTATATCAGATGCCGTACTGTTGAGCACCCCTGAGAAAACTGGGTGATATTAATATTTTTGCTGACCCCGTTCTCCCGGCGCGGTGTCAGGTGGGCTATATTTGGAAGCTAATTGAACTTTCTCTGCAGCGTTATTCAAGCTTTACACCTTAATTTATGAAATCTTCCATCTAGTTGGTTATTTACCCTGGAAAAACCCATGTTTAGAGGCAATTACTTATTCCATTCAATGTGTACATACCACCTACGCATGGGAAGAAGGTTTCTACCGGTGAATGTTCTCGAGGTTTCACGGGATATGTTTAGCAATGATCTCACCAAGATATGAAAGTAAGACCTTTAGTGTTGAGTATTCATCATTTATAGTGAAAATGTGGCTCCATTAAACATAAAATATTTAAAAAAATAGGCTATATTTCCACCGAAAAAAAATAGTTGGAAAAAATGCTCCTCTGATTATGTAGAGGATCTCCACATGAAGCAGAACAGAATGGACGGGATGGAAACTTGCAGCCTCCAAAGGGTCAATTCTCAGTCGAAATTATTGGTTTTTTACAAGTCCAAAGAAGGCTTAAAGCTAGATAATACTGAAAGAGTAGAGGATTATGCGGATGCTGAATCATCACAAGGGAGACTCGTGTTCATGATCAGAAAATAATACTACTGTACTACTTCTTAAACCATCTCATCTATTGTCCTGTGAGATAAGGAGGACTTAACGGAAACAGGAAGGTGATCGTGGAACATTTGGCTTACAAAGGATGGTCGATGACGATGCCTCAGGATTAGACTGTCCCATGAAATGTGACCATGTACCTCTAGTGGCTAAAATCCAAAGCTAGTGTGCCCAAGACTTATTCCTTCCAACCTCCCTCCACACTTTCATTCTCGTTTCTGCCACAGAGGAGAGCGAGCTGCTGCTGGACACCTCCGGTGGTAACTTATCTTCCTCAAGAACATCGGACCGCCATATGCTTAGGCTGTCCCATGAAAAGATGACCATGTACCTCTAATGGCTAAAATCCAAAGCTTCTGTGCCCAAGACTTATTCCTTCCAACCTCCCTCCACACTTGCACACTCGGTTCAGCCACAAAGGAGAGCAAGCTGCTGCTGGACACCTCCGGTGGTAACTTATCTTCCTCAAGAACATCGGACCTCCATATGCTTAGACTGTCCTATCAAAAGATGACCATGTACCTCTAATGGCTAAAATCTGAAGCTTGTGTGACCAAGACTTATTCCTTTCAATCTCCCTCCACACTTTCATTCTCGTTTCAGCCACAGAGAAGAGCAAGCTGCTGCTGGACACCTCCGGTGGTAACTTATCTTCCTCGAGAACATCGGATCTCCATATGCTTAGAATGTCCCATCAAAAGATAACCATGTACCTCTAATAGCTAAAGTCCGAAGCTTGTGTGCTCAAGACTTATTCCTTCTGTGACGCCCTGGCAATTCCAACCTCCCTCCACACTTGCACTCTCAGTTCAGACAAAGAGAAGAGTAAGTTGCTGCTGGACACCTCCAGTGGTAACTTATCTTCCTCAAGAACATCGAATCACCATATGCTTAGAATGTCCCATCAAAAGATGACCATGTACCTCTAATCATGGTTAAAATCCAAAGCTCGTGTGCCCAAGACTTATTCCTCCCAATCTCCCTCCACACTTGCACTCTCGGTTCAGAGAAAGAGAAGAGTAAGTTGCTGCTGGACATGTCCAGTGGTAACTTATCTTCCTCGAGAACATCGGATCTCCATATGCTTAGAATGTCCCATCAAAAGATGACCATGTACCTCTAATCATGGCTAAAATCCAAAAAGCTTGTTTGCCCAAGACTTATTCCTTCCAACCTCCCTCTACACTTGCACTCTCGGTTCAGTCACAGAGGAGAGTAAGCTGCTGCTGGACACCTCCAGTGGTAACTTATCTGCCTTGAGAACATGAGATCTCCATATTGTAATTCAACAATCCGGATCCTTTTTCTGCCTGACATTTGCTCAGTTACTATTGATTAAACATCTTCAGGCCCCACACACGAGCCAAATGTCATCTGACCCTGCCGACATCAACAGGTTCCGCCAACTGTCCAATGCGTATGAGGATGCCTGCCAACAAACTATTGGGAAAGATGTCAATCATGTACATCTGATTTCAAACTGATGATCGCATTGTTCTACCATGCCAATTGGAAGATTATTTAGAGAGAGCAATCGGCCAAATGTATGGGAGCGATGGCTGTGAGCCAAACAATCGGTTAAAGCATTGCTTGGCCGGTGGCCATCTAATGTGTTTGGCCAAATTAAGACACATTAGATGATCACTCAGTCTTCCCAATGGGTATCAGGAAAGATATAATTTGTTCACATCTGATTTCGGACTGCAGATCACATTGTTCTCCCATAACAGTTGGCAGCCTGCTCACAGAGAACACAAGAATGTTCGGCCAAATGTATGGAAGAGATGGCTGTTAGCCGACTGATTGAGCAAAGTATTGTTCGGCCGGTAGCCCTCCAATGTGTTTGGCCAAATTAAGTCACATTAGATGATCTCTCAGTCTTTCCAGTATGTGTGGGAAGGTGGCCAACGAATCATCGGGAAAGATGGGAATCATACACATCTGATTTCGGACTGCGGATCGCATTGTTCTCCCATGCCAGTCGTCAGCTTTCTCACAGAGAACACAGGAACATTCAGCCAAAAGTATGGAAAAGATGGGTGTTAACCAACCGATTGGTCAAATCATCATTCGGTTGGTAGCCATCCAATGTGTTTGACCAAATTAAGACACATTAGATGATCACTCAGCCTTTCCAAATTACCAGGATGGATCAACCTTAGTCTAATGCATTTGACGACCTTTTGGTTCTCCAACAGAGCCATTCTTTAAAATAAAAACAGGCCCAAAAGACCAGCAGATAACAACCCAATTTGGAGGTGACTTTGGCGTCAAAGACTTGACATGATGGTCTTTTTGTTATGGGTTGAGTCACAAATAACCTAATAGAACTTATTTATGATATGTTCTGTATGTACAATGACAAGAAAATAGTTTGCAGTGCTATTACAAGTGGACTTTCTCAACCCAAGGATCCCCAAGCTTGACATGATCCAATAAGGTTTACGTTTCCTCTTGAACTTGGCAATGGTGGATCCCAACAGAGCAAAGCACCGATGTTCTGAAAGGCTCCAGAACTGCTTTTCTTTTACAATGAAGACTTAAGATAATAGTTGCGTTGTGTATTGTATCAGTGACACTACATTGGTTTGACACATAGATGTTCGGATTACCCCCCTCTTCCTGACCATGACAGCAGCACAGTCTGGAGCAGCCTGCTTGTCCTTTTTAAAGGTCTAATCAAAGTGAAAAGTCCACGCTTGTTCTGTCCAAGTGTGTCATTCCGATTTAGGCTCATGTTCCCTATCCTGAGGCAGCTGACAGATCTCTTCCAGAAACAGAAGTAAACAGTGTGTCACCTCCTGTAACCCATCACAGACACGTCACACAGCCTCCGGGGAACCCAAGTCTCAGGGGGCATAGAAGCCGTTCGCTGCATCTGAATGTCTTTGCAGGAGGGCATGAAAATTAATTATTTAACAATTATGATGTGAAAAGTGCACAAGAAGAACTCGATAACTAGAATCTATATTCAAAAACTTGGGGCAACCATCTAACGTTTCTCAATTTACTGAAATGATAGTACATTGAACCGTTGTCTATTTGGGTTATTATTAACTACAAATGGTGAAATTCTACAATTCTATACTTTATCATTAAGTTTTAACATTTGGCTTGCAAAGGATGGTCGGTGACGATGCTTCAGAATTAGACTGTCCCATGAAATCTGACCATGTACCTCTAGTGGCTAAAATCCAAAGCTCGTGTGCCCAAGACTTATTCCTTCCAACCTCCCTCCACACTTGCACTCTCGGTTAAGCCACAGAGGAGAGCAAGCTGCTGCTGGACACCTCTGGTGGTAACTTATCTTCCTCAAGAACATTGGACCGCCATATGCTTAGACTGTCCCATCAAAAGATGACCATGTACCTCTAGTGGCTAAAATCTGTGCCCAAGACTTATTCCTTCCAACCTCCCTCCACACTTTCATGACTGTACTATTGTAGATGCTTCCTTCTCGCTATGCACTAATCCCTTCATCCCACAGATTCCCCTTTTAATGATGACATGACACCCGCTTGGATAATTTGGCCAAATCGGCCTTTATTATACAAACATGACATTAAATAAATATCTTTCTCTAAAGCGAGGAGGGTTCTTGGAGCTCCAAAACCTGGCGGACGTTCCCATAAAATTGATAAACCATCCGGAGTTGTCCCCAGCCGCAAACGACCACAAGCTCGGGGACACCATGACCGGAAAACCATTTCCCTAACACCGACTCCCAGGGGACCCCACCCTGGAGAGCCCCAAAGTCTGCCAGGTAATTACCATTCCAAATAAAAGAAGGGGGGTTACCATCCACCTGATGTACAACCCCCCACCACCATTTTACCACCAACTCCAAGAACCCCACCTCACTACCGCAACATGACAGAAAATAAATAAAATACCTGGCCGAAATGACGCCGACACATTACTAAAATATACAAAACTTTCTCCTGATGAAAACCCACACACCCAGCATAACACAGGGCGGGAGGGCGGGACCTTTTCTGCTGGCTTCACATGCTGTTCTGATAGTACCCACCCCTTCTACTGATTCTATATTCCCAACTGACCACCCCTAGCACTTAAACCCAGCCCCCTAAACTTCTGACCCCCCACAGCCCGCGCTTTCTTTCCCTGCAACCAGAGTTAACCCCTCGTTGCCCTTCAAAGTCAGTCATGAGTCACTTTGCCCATGGCTCCGCTGTGGGCTCCGTTCAGCCTTGACTGTACTATTGTAGATGCTTCCTTCTCGCTATGCACTAATCCCTTCATCCCACAGATTCCCCTTTTAATGATGACATGACACCCGCTTGGATAATTTGGCCAAATCGGCCTTTATTATACAAACATGACATTAAATAAATATCTTTCTCTAAAGCGAGGAGGGTTCTTGGAGCTCCAAAACCTGGCGGACGTTCCCATAAAATTGATAAACCATCCGGAGTTGTCCCCAGCCGCAAACGACCACAAGCTCGGGGACACCATGACCGGAAAACCATTTCCCTAACACCGACTCCCAGGGGACCCCACCCTGGAGAGCCCCAAAGTCTGCCAGGTAATTACCATTCCAAATAAAAGAAGGGGGGTTACCATCCACCTGATGTACAACCCCCCACCACCATTTTACCACCAACTCCAAGAACCCCACCTCACTACCACCACCACGAGCATTACCTGAGACCTCATAATGCGAGTCACCCCACCAACAAAGCACTCGCTCCACCTTCCTGAACACCTGCTAACCACAGGTGCATCCACCGCGCCAACCTGTCCGTTCCAAGCCAAGAAACTCCCCACTTCCCTATCCACCTTAATTTCAGTCCTGTCGATCCCCTCTATCGACCGAACCACCAGTAAGGTTTTGTAGGCACAATATCCGACCGCATCATCTTCACCTCTCGGGGAGGCGGAGCATAGCTGCAGTAAACCTTGGCAAATAACTCCAAGTTAATCCCCCATAGGGGGATATCCCCACATCATTTTCACCCGTGTGCAACACCAGCACATCAGGGGCAGGATCCAACCTTAAAATGGTGAAAATCCAGTGTTACCGTAGACCACTCATACCTGGAACCAGATCCAAAGCACTAGAACGTGATCTCTCAACCAACCCAGCTGGCACTCATCCCTCCCCTCATCTGCCATCAGCCCCCCCCGAATTCAGGGCAGTGAACCAATTATCCAACCAGTGGTGCACCGCCTAGTAGAACGTAGAAAAAACGGGGGGGGAACATTTTTCCTTTTTTTTTTTTTTTTTTTTAAATTATACTTTTGCAGGAAGTCCCCCACTTTTCCACCTTGGTTGAGGCCCAAGGCCACCAATGGGTCTGAACGATCACCCCCCCAACAAAAATAAATACCCCCTGCAACACTCTACCGACCGCCTTATCAACCTCTTTACTGCTCACAACCTGACCCCCCCATTTTTTAATATTTATTTAAGATGTATTCAGTTTGACCATTCCAACCAAACATTCCATGGGGTAGGTTAACCCCACAACAACCTGACTCAACATGCCACCTCCACTTGACGATGGAGCCACCAATTCCCCTAATTCCCCAAAGAGCAACTAAGAACAACTAGCCGAAAACCACTTCACCTCAAATGGGGGAATTACTCCCTGGTCTTGGCAGTGCCCACTGTTCCAAGCAATTAACCAGTCCAGTTACATAGTTACATAGTTACTTAGGTTGAAAAAAGACCTAGGTCCATCTAGTTCAACCTTCCTCCACCAGTTAAAGGACTCATCCCGCAAATCCCTCAAAAATTGCACTAAACAGTTTAATGACATCAACCAGACATTGAAACTTACAACCAGTATTGGTCCTGAGCCATAAATTATTAACCTCAGACCTTCCTTCAGCCGACACCCTACGTAACCAACACAGCAGTGCCCCTACCAAATCCTCCTCCAACTCCCCCGTGCCGAATTCCTGACTCCGATCCCCCGTTGCCTCACCAATCCGCCTCATATGCTAACCTAGTACCCCCAGCAAAGGATACTGTAATGCATAATAAGCCTAGTGCCCAAATACCACCTCACAAAGCTCCTCCGGCCACTTGCAGCTGGTGGACTCTGCCTCTAGTGCCAGGCACCAAAAGCTATCCCACTATCATTGAAAAAGAGCATTAACGCTAATTTCCAAACACCTGGTGCCTGCGCTGCCACTATCTTTGTACTTCTTTGTACTAAAGCAAAAAAGGCGCCGTAACCCAAAATGCCTCCATAGCCCTATTAACGGAGGAGAAACACCAAAAATTAGTTGCCAAAACAGCTGTTGACGCAACGAAAACTGATGTTTTTATTGCTGAAGTAGTCCCCCTAATTGGAACTAGCCACTACCAAGAAAAACTCGAACAAAATCCGATTTTTGGTAAAATACTGCCTCCACCCAAGATTGTGGCTCTATGTCCATCCCCCATTTGCCCTGCTGAAAGCTCTGTCAACTAACCCAACCTGCCGCTACAGTAAAAGTTCACAATCAAAATAGACCACAAGCTTCAAAACCCTAACGACCATCCATTATAACTACCCAGGAAAATATATCCTGGCCCCCACTGCCAGGTCGTTGAAGAATTCCTCCGGCAACCGTATTCAAAGCGTGGGGGCCTTGCCCCCGCCATAGCCACCTTCTCACTACCCGAAAAAATTCCGGCTATGGGCACATGCAAAAGCAAATTAAAGCATGCCCAGCAACATCCAAAGGTCTGCCACTGCATTTGATTTTTCTTATTTATTTATTTATTTATTTATTTTTTTTTTAAATATATAACCCGCTTTGCGCACTTCAGTGAGGAAAGACACACTTCCTTGTCCCGTAACCTGTACTCAATCCCCCCCTGCTCTCCATCCTCCTAGAATCAATGGAGATTCCCAAGATGTTCAGACAATTGCCAGGGCCCTTCTTCCTCTCCTGGCAAACAGCTGAACTATCCATGCCCTAGCCCTTAGCAAAGATGGCAAAAAATGGGGAGCTGACCGCCCCATGTACAGAAAGTTGTTGTCTTTTTTTTTTTTTTTTTTTTTTTTTTTGAGGTAAGACATCATCAGCAACCCAGCCATACTGCAACCCCCCATTCTAGAAATGAACCAAACCCTTCCAATAGGCACAAGAAAATAGGGCAAACCATAAGTAAACACCAGATCACAAAATATGAACCATCCCCAAAACAACCTAACAAAATGCATGCTGTCAGGACGCCTTGGCAACGAATGGCATGTCAGAAACGATAACTCACAAGTGACCCGGAATTTATTCGGCTCCTTCTTCTGCACTACCCCTAACACAGAAAAACCACCAGAACCAGAAATGGCAGAGATAAAACTGAACCGCCCAATACCTGCACGATACCTCGCACCAAAATTATTATTATATTTTATATACATTTATTATTAGTATTATGATTCTAGAACCCACCGCAGCCTGAACCCTGGTATCTCAACGAGCCGTAAGGCCCCATCACAACACAAGGACAAATCCCCGGCAGATCCGCGGCCACAGCGAAACCCCGGACACACCGCTCCATCTGTACACAGCCACAAATCTGGCACTGATTGTCCGCAACTTCACCGTGACCACCGATCCGCCGCAGATCCATCCCCGCGCGCGACAAGACCCCCAAGGATTCATGCAGTGTCACCCATCCTTCCACTGCCTGAACTGCCCATCATTCCAACACCGGGTGTGATCGCCACAAAACCAATGAACCTTCCTTGTAGCAGAACACCCCTGAACAATTCTCAGGCCCCCCCCCTTTTTTTTTTTTTTTTTTTTTTTTTGTGTGTGTGTGTGCCTGGATGCTTGCAGAATGGCAAACACCTGAAGCCAGTTAACAAAATCGAAAGTTTAACCACTCACCCTTCTCTATCTGCCCTGACACCGCGACCCCCACCACAAGATGTGGCCTAACTTGATGACCAACCGGCGACCTGCCTCAATGCCCGACCCCCAAAACGGAAACGGGGGACCCCATTGACCCGACCTTTGCCTCCTCCACGCGTTCCGGCAACTCCTTGCCAAACCCTAACATGCTGCAGACCCTACTAACTGACCCCACAGAGGCCCCCCAACATGCTAAAACTAAGACCGCCGCCATTCCCCCTGGGCCTAATAAAACACCTACCCAGGAAAATCGCACTAGATGAACACACAGAACATATAATTAAACTCACCAGGCTGCGTGGGGGCATGGGACCCACCAGCCGGAACACCCGATTCCAGCCGATGACTCTCCTCAGGATGTTGAGGCACTCAAGCCGCTTAAGCAGCTTGCTTAGGGAGACCCCAGCAAGCCGCCGCGCTCAAACCTAGCGGAACCACCAGGGAGCAGACTACCTGTTGAACGATCTCCCAGGACGTGGATCATCCCCTCCTAGATGACGACCTCTTCCTCGACACGGACCTCATCCGCGAAGACAAGCCCCTCCGTGCTGCGGACCTCCAACATAAAGGTGACCTCCACTGTGATGACGACAGCCTCCTCCTCAATGCTGACCTCCTTCCAGATGCCGATCCCTGCGCCGACCTCCTTACCAATAACCATTACCGAGCTGAAAATGACCTCCACATTGACCTCCAGCCAGATGATGACCTCCGCACTGACCCCCACACTGAAAACGACCTCCACGCTGACCTCCAGCCAGATGATGACCTCCGCGCTGACCCCCTCACTGAAAACAACCTCCATGCTGACCGCCAGCCATATGATGACCTCCGTGCTGACCACCTCACTGAAAACAACCTCCCTGCTGCCCACCAGCCAGATGATGACCTCCGCGCTGACCACCTCACTGAAAACAACCTCCATGCTGACCGCCAGCCAGATGATGACCTCCGCGCTGACCTCTGTCCCCGATGTCGACCTCTGCGCTGACCTCTGTCCCCGATGACGACCTCCGCGCTGACCTCTGTCCCCGATGACGACCTCCGCGCTGACCTCTGTCCCCGATGACGACCTCCGCGCCGACCTCTGTCCCCGATGACTACCTCCGCGCCGACCTCTGTCCCCGATGACTACCTCCACGCCGACCTCTGTCCCCGATGACGACCTCCACGCTGACCCCTGTCTCCGATGACGACCTCCGCGCTGACCCCTGTCTCCGATGACGACCTCCGCGCTGACCCCTGTCCCCGATGACGACCTCCGCGCTGACCTCTGTCCCCGATGACGACCTCTGCGCTGACCTCTGTCCCCGATGACGACCTCTGCGCTGCCCTCTGCCCCGATGACCTCTGTCTCTGAGTGTTTCTCCGGATGTCCAGTTGCTGCCACCACAAGCAGTCCCCCCACAGGTATATCACTGGGAAGGACCGCCGCCATCTTGTTGAAGCCCTGATCACTAGAGGCTTGAGGCAGAGCCTCGGTCACATGATACACCGAGGCCCCGCCCACCTCCGCAGGTCCCGGCTGCCTTGTAAGATTCCTCCCCTGTTCCATCTAGAAGCACAGGATGGAGAGATGGACAGGGAGGGTCCCCGGGGAGGGGGCTCTTGCGGCACCACTGAGACCTCAGGAGCTGCTCCTGGTGGCAGACTGTCAGGCACACTCGCCCTGCGTGCCCACTGGGGAAGTGGATCTTCTGCAGCATCCCCCACAGCCGAACCTCCCAATATCTCCAGCACCTGTGCTCTGATGCAGCTCCATCCACGCTGCTGGCAGCACCCTGCAGCTGCTCCAGAAGTTTTAAATCACCATGATTACAGTCACAGCAGGAGACGAGGTGAAGGGGGGCTCAGCACCTTTTCTGCTGGCTTCACATGCTGTTCTGATAGTACCCACCCCTTCTACTGATTCTATATTCCCAACTGACCACCCCTAGCACTTAAACCCAGCCCCCTAAACTTCTGACCCCCCACAGCCCGCGCTTTCTTTCCCTGCAACCAGAGTTAACCCCTCGTTGCCCTTCAAAGTCAGTCATGAGTCACTTTGCCCATGGCTCCGCTGTGGGCTCCGTTCAGCCTTTCTCGTTTCAGGCACAGAGGACAGCAAGCTTCTGCTGGACACCTCCGGTGGTAACTTATCATCTTCGAGAACATCAGATCTCCATATGCTTAGAATGTCCCATCAAAAGATGACCATGTACCTCTAATGGCTAAAGTCTGAAGCTCGTGTGCCCAAGACTTATTCCTTCCAACCTCCCTCCACACTTGCACTCTCGGTTAAGCCACGGAGGAGAGCAAGCTGCTGCTGGACACCTCTGGTGGTAACTTATCTTCCTCAAGAACATCGGACCACCATATGCTTAGACTGTCCCATCAGAAGATGACCATGTACCTTTAATAGCTAAAATCCATAATTCTCAATACAACTCACCAGGTTGGCCAAAGTTCCAGCTCTATGCCCACTTAGACGAGGACTTGAATCCACGTTCTCTAGCTACTTCTGCTTTCATAGATGGAGCATCTCTGCTCTCTTGTCCTCCAAGCCTTTATGTTGTCTGTATACACAACAGTCAAAAAGGTAAAAGAACCAGGTCTGTAAAGACGCTCCCCTTTCTCTCCTCTTGTCTTGGGTTATCTTAAAGGGACTCATCAGCAGGTTTTCACACTCAAACCGAATTATATGCACATGTAGCTGTTTCAAAGACGAATCCAGCACTACCTTTATCTGACCAGTCCGTTCCTCAATTACTGAGAAATCATCGCTTGATTTGATATGTAAATGAGGCTGAAGAGCTATGGTAGATCTGAAGCCTCCATCACTCCAGCTCTATCCATGCTAAGCGTTGCCTCCTCCTTCTTGACTGATGACTCCTTTTCCTGCATGAGGCTGTCTGTCAAGCGGTAGGATTCGGCATTTGATTTAATATGTAAATGAGGCTGAAGAGCTGTGGTAGAATCCTCTGTCACTCCAGCCCTATCCATGCTAAGCATCACCTCCTCTTCCTTGATTTATGACTCTTTTTCCTGCATGAGGCTGTCTGTCAAGAAAGAGGAGGTGACATTACTGAGAGATAAGTTCTTGATTTGATATGTAAATGAGGCTGAAGAGCTATGGTAGGAGCCTCCGTCACTCCAGCTCTATCCATGTTAAGCATCGCCTCCTCCTTGAATGATTGATGCCATTTCCTGCATGAGGCTGTCTATAAAAGGAGGAGGAGGCGGCATTACTGAGAAACCAGCTCTTGATTTGATATGTAAATGAGGCCAAAGAGCTGTAGTAGAATCCTCTGTCACTCCAGCTCTATCCATGCTAAGCATCACCTCCTCCTCTCCTTGACTGATGACTCCTTTTCCTGCATGAGGTTGTCTGTCAAGCAAGAGGTGGCATGACTGAGAGATAAGCTCTTGATTTGATATGTAAATGAAGCTGAAGAGCTATGGTAGAATTCCCCGTCACTCCAGCCCTATCAATGCTAAGTTTCACCTCCTCTTCCTTGACTGATGAGTCCTTTTCCTGCATGAGGCTGTCTGTCAAACAGGAGGAGGCGACATTACTGAGAAATGAGCGCTTAATTTGATATGTAAATGAGGCTGAAGAGTTATGGTAGAATCCTCCGTCACTCCAGCCCTATCCATGTTAAGTGTCACCTCCTCTTCCTTGACTGATGACTTTTTTTCCTGCATGAAGCAGTCTGTCAAGCAGGAGGAGGCGGTGCTGATTGGGGAGTAGAGCTGGAGCGACGGAGGCATCAGATCTACCAGAGAGTTGATTTCTCAGCAACAGAGGATCGGACTGGTCATTTAAAGGCATTGCTGGACTTGTATCAATAAAGGGATCGTATTTGGGGGTCGTACCGTGGTTCCGTGTTCTTCAACTCCATTCTATTACATTTTACAAATAATATAATGCAAATTTTCATTCTGATACATGTTGTCCCATATTTTTTGTAATTCACTGCACATGATACAACCTCACATGACACCTCATGTCTACTAGTTGAGCTACCACCTGTCAATCATAGCTTTTCTTTTGCCTCCCCTCTCTTCTTGAGCTCCCTCATTTCTTTCCCCATTCTCTAACCCCCAAATGCTCCCTAAAAACTCACCGTACCTCCTCCGACAAGCACGTAACCCAACCTAATGTCCCCTAAGTCCGCAGCTGTCATGTTCAGAGCTGTTTATGCCACTCCCTATCCTCTTGTATGTTAGATTGTAAGCTCATATGGACAGGGCTCCTTCGTACCACACACAAAAGGGCTTTTTTTGTTGGAAAGTTTAAAAATGATTTGGCTAATTTAAATTGGGGATTTGCTTGTCTGCCGGAATCAGACTACCCATTACCTTTTTGCATTATTTAGGCAAAGAATGATTCAAAGTGAGGTTGAAAAACAACCGAAAAATTCTCCATGAGTAATTTCCACGTGCACAGTCAACAAGATAATTACCCGGAGTTGCAATCATGGTTTCTTGAATGTTTTTGATTTATTGTTCTCTGCAGCCAATCAAGGTGATTTGAGGACCCATTGCACCCACATCTCTAAAATTACCGTCTTGGAGCTACTGTGTGCACGGAGCACGGAGGAAGCGGCGAGAACAAAACATTTGCTCCAAGGCCGTGATTGTAAAGTGATTTCTTTTTGTTTTTCTTTTGAACAATATTCCTGCCTGTGAGTTCATTAAAGAACGCAGCGGGGAGCAGCTTGTAAGCTTTTATGAGAAGAGAAAAATAAGGAGGGCAGCAGCAAAGGAAAGAAATATTAAATAGTATATAGCACGACCAAGACTTTAAATTCTGCAGTGCAACAGGATAATGGCGTACCGGGTGTTCTAGAGCGGGGAAGTCATGCATCGTAAAGTCATTGAGATACCCAAGCCCGAAAAAGACCTAAATATTATTAGCAAGGAACATATGTGCCCTGTACAGTCCAATGAGCCCTTGGGGCGCTTGCACTGGGGCAATCTAGGCCCCAGAGTTACAAAATTTGGACCTGACCCCACACCATCCTCGCCTATTGGTCAGTTGTATGTATATGTACAGTACAGACCAAACGTTTGGACACACCTTCTCATTCAAAGAGTTTTCTTTATTTTCAGAACTCTGAAAATTGAGGATTCACATTGAAGGCATCAAAACTATGAATTAACACATGTGGAATGAAATACTTAAAGTGTGAAACAACTGAAACTATGTCTTATATTCTAGGTTCTTCAAAGTAGCCACCTTTTGCTTTGATTACTGCTTTGCACACTCTTGGCATTCTCTTGATGAGCTTCAACAGGTAGTCACCGGAAATGGTTTTCCAACAGTCTTGAAGGAGTTCCCAGAGATGCTTAGCACTTGTTGGCCCTTTTGCCTTCACTCTGCGGTCCAGCTCACCCCAAACCATCTCGATTGGGTTCAGGTCTGGTGACTGTGGAGGCCAGGTCATCTGGCATAAAACCCCATCACTCTCCTTCTTAGTCAGATAGCCCTTACACAGGCTGGAGGTGTGTTTGGGGTCATTGTCCTGTTGAAAAATAAATGATGGTCCAACTAAACGCAAACCGGATGGAATAGCACGTCGCTGCAAGATGCTGTGGTAGCCATGCTGGTTTAGTGTGCCTTCAATTTTGAATAAATCCCCAACAGTGTCACCAGCAAAGCCCCCCCACACCATCACACCTCCTCCTCCATGCTTCACGGTGGGAACCAGCCATGTAGAGTCCATCCGTTCACCTTTTCTACAAAGACACGGTGGTTGGATACAAAGATCTCAAATTTGGACTCATCAGACCAAAGCACAGATTTCCACTGGTCTAATGTCCATTCCTTGTGTTCTTTAGCCCAAACAAGTCTCCTCTGCTTGTTGCCTGTCCTTAGCAGTGGTTTCCTAGCAGCTATTTTACCATGAAGACTGCTGCACAAAGTCTCCTCTTCACAGTTGTTCTAGAGATGAGAAGGTGTGTCCAAACTTTTAGTCTGTACTGTATGTATACATTAAGTGTGCTAAATCCTATAAAGACATATGAGTTGCACTCTCCCCCCCCATTACATAGTAATGTCCCCCATGCTGGGGTCCTTCCTTGGAAATATGTCCCCCATCCTGGTAAATGTCCCACATCCTGGGCTATTTCCTTGGAAATATGTCCCCCAATCCTGGTACATACAGTATGTTCCCCATCCTGGTGTACATGTCCCCCATTCTGGTATGCACGGTGGTCCAAAAGTAGGTGGACAGTATGTGTAATAGGGTTATCAAACGTGGCGTAAAGTGAAGCGGACTCATTTGCCCTTAGCAACCAATCAGATTCCACTTTTCATTCTTCACAGACTCTTTGGAAAATGAAAGGTGGAATCTGATTGGTTGCTAAGGGCAACTGAGTCAGTTTCACTTTACACCATGTTTGATAAGCCTATTACACATACTGTCCACCTACTTTTGGAGCAGCCTGTATATGTCCACCAATCTGGTATACATGTTCCCCATCCTGGTATATACTGTCCTCCATCCTGGTATATACTGTCCCCCTCCTAGTATATAAATTGCCTAGAAGGGCTTCACATGCAAATAAGCCATGTGGCGTAAGTGACAAGGCTGGCCCCCTCTGCTGCGGCTGTGAGTGTGGCCTGGTGACGAGGGGGACCTGGGCTCAATAAAGTTAAGTAGTTACCTCAAGCCCGGCCGGGCCCCCCTCTTCACCGGGCCCCATACAGTAGTCATGGTTTTCATGCCTTGATAACGGCCCTGGATGCACGGGCTCCCTGAACCCCCAGGGATCGTTCCACCCTTGCTAGGCCCCTTCACTATGAATTGTAGAAACTAAAAGGAGCTTCCTCAAGAGATCTCACAATATTATGGAGCCATCTTGGTTCTTGTCTCTAACACGAAGGATGAAAGGAAAGGAGCAGTTAAAGTGGGTTTTCCAAGATAGTAAGTTATTCCCTACCCATATGGAGAACCTACTGATCACTGGGGTTCCAGAGCCCCATTTGTAAGGAGCAGAAGCTGGGCATGCACATGTCTATTTGACTTATGAAAAAAGCTATACTCAACTGTCTTCGGCAAACCAATAGAAAATGAATAAGGCGGAGATGCGCATTCCCAATTTCTGCTCCTTTCAAATGGGGCTCTGGACCCTCAGAGATCAGCAAATTATCCCTTATCATATAGGTAGGCAATAACTTAATATCTTGGGAAAGGGATCTAAGCGGTAAAGCTTCTCATTGCGATGAGTGTAAGGAGCCTTATAAGCCATGCAATGCTCCTTTGGACAATTAAATATGGAAATTGCCTCTTTAGCGAGACCAAGTAGTTAAATTCTAGTGCCACCTATTGGAAGTAGTAATCCTAGAAAGTCAATATTGACTCTTTAACGAGCCTTGCCATATGAATTAGGATAAAAGCCCAAACCAGAATCTCAGTCTACCGACAGTGTATTGGGTGTTGCCCCTCAACAGTGCAAAGAATGAAATGTGATTTGGCTGTATGAGAGACTTCTGAGTCGGGTCTAAGAGGCAATGTTTTTCCTTGCGGAGAGTGATATGTCTAACAAGAAGTGTAAGGAGACTTATAAGCCATGCAATGCTCCTCTAGGAAGTTAAATATGCAAATTGCCTATTCTGAGAGTTAGAGGATTTGAACTATTGGAAGTAGCAATCCTAAAAAGGTCAATTTTGACTTTTTAATGAGCCTTGCAATATGACTTAGGATAAAAGCCAAGCCAGAATCTCAATCTGCAGACACATTGTTTTGCTGTGATGCCCCTCATCAGTACAAAGCAGGCAATCTGATTTGGCTTTATGAGAGGCTTCTGATTGGTTTCTAAGGGGTAATGTTACTCCTTGTAGAGAATGATATGCCTCTGACATGCCAGTGTAAGGAGACTTATAAGCACCCTGAAACACCATGTCTGCAAATTGAAATTATGGTTTGGCTTTTAACCTAACTTATGTGGTAAGCATCGTTAAAGTGTCGATGTTGACTTATAGGATTGCTGCCTCAAATACGTGGCACTACAGTTCAAGTTCTCTTCCTCTCTGAAGAGGCACTTAGAATATCTTGGGGAAAACACTTTACTTGCTCCTTTTCTTTTGTCCCTTGTATAGGAAAAGAGTATAATGTGCATGTCCGGCCACTATAACATCGAGATGGGGCCTATTCTTAGAACCACTTGGGGTTCCAGAATTTATTTTTTTTTTTTCCCCATAAATCAATAGTGCACATGAAAATAAGAAACTTTGTAATATATCTCACCAGAGAAATCTGCTTCTTTCTCCTTCTGGACTGATCTTTCATTCTCAAAATTCTCAGTTCACAAGTAAAATGTGTCATTAGTAGCTCCAGACTGCACCATTAGTGAGATAGGAGATGACGGTTGGTGCTCATAAAGTTATATGGAGAACTGGAACTTTCGTTTCAGGAGAACTTGTAGCAGAATGTCTGTGTTGACCTCTAGCTCCTCTAGGAGACCTTGCAACAGAATAACTGTCGGCCTCTAGCTCCTCCCTTCTCTAGAAGAACTTTTGTTTCAAGAGAACTTGCAGCAGAATGTCTGTCGGCCTCTAGCTCCTCCCTTTTCCATATAACTTTCATTTCAGGAGAACTTGCAGCAGAATGTCTGTGTCAACCTCTAGCTCCTCCCTCCTCTAGGAAAACTTTTGTTTCAGGAGAACTTGCAGCAGAATGTCTGCGTCATCCTCTAGCTCCTCCCTCCTCCATAGAACTTTTGTTTCTCGAGAACTTGCAGCAGAATGTCTGTGCCAGCTTCTAGCTCCTCCTCCTCCATAGAACGTTTGCTTCAGGAGAACTTGCAGCAGAATGTTTATGTCGGCATCTAGCTCCTCCCTCCTCCATAGAATTTTACAAGCACAAACTGGCATATCCTATCCCAGCAATGGAAAAATCTGTCTTCACTGAGTACAGATTGTACCCCTGAATTGAGAGTGAAAGCTCTGTCCAGGAGGAAAAAGAAGCAGATTTCTCGGATAAGATATATTATGAAGTTTCTTATGTTCATGTGAACTGTTGATTCATTCACTACTTTATCATTGATGGTCTATCCTTAGATAAGGTCATCAGTGTCTCATCGACCGGGGTTTGACACCCGATCAGCTCAATTCTGGAGCTGACCCATCTTTTTATAGTAGCCGCAGCCGGGTACTGCACATCCGCCTCCTGTTGATTTGAATGGGAAGCAGCTGTACCCGGAAGCGGAAGTACCCAACCGTACACCCTATCAGAAAATGGGGCAGCTCTGGAACTGAGCATTTCCGGCCATCTGCTGCCTGTGGCGGCACTGGGAACAGTAGATTGCTGGGGATCCCTATGTCACATTAGGTATAAGGAGGTACCAAGCGCACAGAGAGAGGGAAAGGGACCCCTGTGTCTAGGGAGAGGGAAGATGGTGACCCTTGACCGAACCTAGATAGGTTCCTAGGTTCCGCACCTATGTGCCGAGCTGGATACCTGACCCTAGGTATCCCTAGTGCTGGACCCTAAATAGGGAATGAATCGGATGAGCTCTTCGTCAACCCCACTAAGCACTATAGAAGACATCAGGGGGACACGTAGGGAAAATAGTGCATGAACTACTTATCATTAGATGAATCAAGGAGTTCAGCAGAGGTTCCAGCAACAATAGCACAGAGGAGTACAAGCCACCTGCTTACCACCTCAACTTGAATGAACTGAAAATATCACCAGCACTAGTCCAAGAAAGGAAGGGGTATTTAAGCACCAAGGGAATACTGATAATCAACAGCTGGGTAGACGTCGAGCTCCTTCTGGGTCCAAAAGTGAGAGACATGAATCCAGCACGAAAGTTACCTATACCAATAAATACTGACAGAAGGAACAATAGAAAGTCAGGGAGCATTCTGTGCTGCCAATTGCAGTGACCTTCTATGGCCAGAAACCACATGACTGTCTGTCATCCGTGACACACCCGTGACAGCCGGATGTCAGACCTCGGCTGATCAGACATTGATGACCTATCCTAAGGATAGGCAATCAATGTTAAAGTAATGGATGATCTCATGGTTATTCTTTAAGGATGGACACTTCTATAGTGCAGTTTTCTTCTCCGGATACTTGCATATACTGATATATGAGGACCATACTCTTGCTTCCATGTCCACCCACTGTTCCCATTATTCATCTAGTGAGACAGGACAATTATTGCCACTTTTGAATCACAATATGCAATAGGGGTTGGTAGCGCGCGTTGGCTCCTGCCATGACCACCAGGTGGCCCGCACACAGTATCTCGGCACTGACCAGTACTTGTTTTCCTCCATCTCCACCGCTCCTCTGCTTTTAACCTCAGCAGTCTAATCTCATTGATTTTCAGACAGTAAAAGCTTCTTCCTTCCCCTCCGGAATACATTTCCCGTTAAACAGTAACCTTAGAGATCCATACATGGGGAGAAAACACGGCAGAAGGAGGAGGCCCGGAGCAGCGGGTGATGGAAGCAGCAAACGAGACGTCTATGCCGGTGGATGTTTGTCATGGACAGCGCCACAACTCTGAACTAATAGGAAAATGACGTCACACTCTGCGATATCACTGGGATTGCACTCTCTCTTTAGGGATCCAATGGTTACCCCGTAGAACACCCAAATATTCCGAACCCTTTATGGGTCTCCAGCAATGATGAAGTATCCCTCTGTCCTCAGGGGGTTGCAAATTTTGCATCGTGGACCCCTCTGTCCTCAGGGGGTTGCAAATTTTGCATCGTGGACCCCTCTGTCCTCAGGGGGTTGCAAATTTTGCATCGTGGACCCCTCTGGCCTCAATGAAGAGCTAAAATCAAAGACCCTGCTGAATATTTGTTATGGTTGTAGTTTTTGGTGGCAATTTTTACCAATGCTGTGATATTTCTGGTGCCACTTGTGCACAATAATATTAGTAGTTGACAATCGTTGGGGGCCACGTGCATTTCCTTTTAAAGGGAACTGGTCACCAGTTTTTTTAGTGTATGACCTAATCCCACAACCTTCCTTAGCATCTACGCTGCATTCTAAAAAGTGGTATATTATGAGTTGACCCCCCCCTGCATATACCCAAAAAAAACTTTTGAATGCTTCCCGCTCTGTATGCAAATATGACCGGTCTGGTCTGATGGGTGTCATTGTAGCGGCTCCTGTCCCTTCTCTCCACTGGGAATCACCATCCTCTTGATGTGATTGATGTGGATAATACATCCTACGTCATCCACACAGCCAGATAAAATCTCGTGCCTGCGCAGGAAGTTCGCGGTTTGCGCAGGCGCACTTTGCTTTGTCTGCTGCAGGCTGCTGCCGACGCATGCGCAGTTAGGTTTCAGGCTCTACCCGCAGCAGGGTAATGCAAAGTGCATCTGCGCGAACCGCGATCTTCCTGCGCAGGCGCAAGATTTTGTCCGGCTATGTGGATGATGTGGCACGCGTTATCCACATCAATCTCAACAGGAGGATGGTGAGTACCAGCGGAGAGCACAGGAGCCGCTACAATGACAGCCATCAGACAGGACTGGTTACATTTGCATACAGAGTGGGAGATATTCAAAAGGTTTTTTGGGAGATATGCCAGGGGGGTCAGGGCATAATATACAGCTTTTTAGAATGCCACGTAGGTGCTAAGGAAGGTGATGGGATTAACTCATAGGCCTTGGTTCCACTTCCGAGATAATCGGAAGCGATATGCTAATGGCCCTCTGCTGCAGGCGTCAGCCGAGCGTCATGCGACTGTGATCCGATCTTGTGATCGGGTCACAGCTGCGGAGAAGAGGGAGCACTTTCTCCCCATCTCCTCCGCTGCCTGTCTCTGCGTACATCGCACTACGGTTGAATGACATGCGAGTGCAGTGCGATGGTTCACACGCTCCCTTAGACTTGTATAGGGGGCGTGAGCAGAGACTCGCTGCCAAATGCAGCATGCTGCCATTCACTTCTCAGGCCGCTATGGCATGAAAAATTAATCACATATGGACGCTGCCCCATAGTTTTGCACTGGAGTGAGAGCAATCTGATGTTTTATCGGAATGCACTCTTCCATGCAAACTGCAAGTGGAACCGAGGCCATACACTAAAAAACTGGTGATTGGTTCCCTTTAATAAGAGCAGGTATCATTACTTCTAAAAATCTACCAGGAAATTCACAGTAGAAAATTTGCACCAAATCGTGCAGATTTGTTGCAAATTTGTTGCAATTTTATTTTGCCTAAAATAGTGAAAAAAAAAGACAATAGATTGCTTTACAAATTTGCAGCAATCATTCTGAATTTATAGCAGATTTTGATTTCCCTCTCGTGGAAATTTTGCAACAAATTTGAATCAGAAAATCACAGTCTTTTTAGAATCCTATCCACTTACTTTTTCTTTGGCGCTCCATTGGGAGACCCAGACAATTGGGTGTATAGCTATGCCTCCGGAGGCCACACAAAGCATTACACTAAAAGTGTAAAGCCCCTCCCCTTCAGGCTATACACCCCCCGTGCTGCCACGGGCTCCTCAGTTTTTATGCTTTGTGCGAAGGAGGCAGACATCCACGCATAGCTCCACAGCTTAGTCAGCAGCAGCTGCTGACTATGTCGGATGGAAGAAAAGAGGGCCCATAACAGGGCCCCCAGCATGCTCCCTTCTCACCCCACTCTTGTCGGCGGTGTTGTTAAGGTTGAGGTATCCATTGCGGGTACGGAGGCTGGAGCCCACATGCTGCTTTCCTTCCCCATCCCTCAATTAGGGCTCTGGGTGAAGTGGGATCCTATCGGTCTCCAGGCACATGAGACCGTGCTCCATCCACAGCTCCTGAGGACTCTGCTGGATAGGAGCCGAGTATCGTTCAGGGACATGGCCCTGCTACTTTGAGGTACTCTGTGTCCCCGTGGGGACCACGCACAGCAACACTCCAGCATTGCTGGGTGTGCTAGTGCACCGGGGACCGCGGCGCTGACTGCGTTTGTGCCTTTACACACTGCAGCGTCGCTGAGTGTGTTAGTGTATGGGGACTGCCGCGCTGACCGCCGCTGCCATTGTTATCACTGTGGCGCGGCTGGGACTGTTAGTGCGCCGGGGACTTCCGCGCCGACCGCGCTTATACGGCGGCCGCGCTTATAACTTTAGTCCCCGGCTTTTGCGGCCTAGTCTCATTCTTTTCCCGCCCCCAGGCCTGCCAGTCAGGGGAAGGGCGGGACGCTGTAAAGGACGTCAGCAACTGAGGCTGGAGCATGCTTTGCATACTCCACCCCCCTCACTGTGCACAGTGGGGCACCAGATTCCCGCACTTTCTAGGGCACGCCCACGGCCCCCTCCTCTCCTCAGGACGCCGGCAGCCATTCCTGTCAGCTCTGCTAACGCTGGAGAAGGGAGACAAGCTCAGGGAGACCCAGGCAGGAATTCTGGTGACCACACAACCGCATTGCGCGGGCGGTAAGCAGCACCTAGGTGCTGGCCCCACTGGTGCAGAAGTGTACTTATAGATTATATGATTATAGGCTATACTTTACACTGTATGGTGCACTGTTGATTTGTGGCTATATACCCTCCTGTATTGCTCAGAGGAGACAACAGCATGTCGTCCACAAATAGCAAGGGTGCCAAAGCACAGACTTACTATGCTGCCTGTGCAGCATGTACGGCTATACTGCCGGCAGGTTCCACTGACCCTCATTGTGTGCAATGCTCGGCCCCTGTGGCACTCTCTCAGCCGGAGCCTCTGCTAAGGGCGGCCCAGGGAGAACCACCTGTTAACACTGTCCAGGTGACAGGGACGGAGTTTGCAGTTTTTACTGAAAGACTTTCTGAGACTATGGCTAAGATATTAGAAGCCTTGCAGTCCAGGCCGGCATCTCAAGCCATGGGCACTGTGGAATCATTGCCCCCTGGTTCCCCTCAGTTGGAACAGCAATGTCCTCCCGGGGTGTCTCATGGATCCCAGGGTGAGGTCTCTGACATGGAATGCAGTCCCAGACCGACTAAGCGAGCTCGCTATGAAATCCCCTCGACATCATCACATTGTTCAGGGTCTCAGCGAGAGGACTCTCTGTATGATGAAGCGGAGCTAGCTGATCAGGATTCTGATCCTGAAGCCGCTCTCAACCTTGATACTCCTGATGGGGACGCCATAGTGAATGATCTTATTGCGTCCATCAATCAAATGTTGGATATTTCTCCCTCAGCTCCTCCAGTGGAGGAGTCAGCTTCTCAGCAGGAGAAATTCCGTTTCAGGTTTCCTAAGCGTACAATGAGTATGTTTCTGGACCACTCTGACTTCAGAGAGGCAGTCCAGAAACACCGAGCTTGTCCAGATAAGCGTTTTTCCAAGCGCCTTAAGGATACACGTTACCCCTTCCCCCCTGACGTGGTCAAGGGCTGGACTCAGTGTCCCAAGGTGGATCCTCCAATCTCCAGACTGGCGGCTAGATCCATAGTTGCAGTGGAAGATGGAGCTTCACTCAAGGATGCCACTGACAGACAGATGGAGCTCTGGTTGAAATCCATCTATGAAGCTATCGGCGCGTCTTTTGCTCCAGCATTCGCAGCCGTATGGGCACTCCAAGCTATCTCAGCTGGTCAGGCGCAAATTGACGCACTCACACGTACGTCTGCGCCGCAGGTGGCGTCCATAACCTCTCAAACGTCGGCATTTGCGTCCTACGCTATTAATGCTGTCCTGGACTCTGCGAGCCGTACGGCGGTTGCAGCCGACAATTCGGTGGCAATACGCAGGGCCTTGTGGCTACGGGAATGGAAGGCAGATTCGGCTTCCAAAAAGTGCTTAACTGGTTTGCCATTTTCTGGCGACCGCTTGTTTGGTGAGAGATTGGATGAAATCATCAAACAATCCAAGGGAAAGGAAACATCCTTACCCCAGGCCAAACCAAAAACACCCCAACAGAGGAGGGGACAGTCGAGGTTTCGGTCCTTTCGGGGGGCGGGCAGGTCCCAATTATCCTCGTCCAAAAGGCCTCAGAAGGATCAGAGGAACTCCGACGCATGGCGGTCCAAATCACGCCCTAAAAAGACCACCGGAGGTGCCGCTACCAAGGCGGCTTCCTCATGACTTACGGCCTCCTCACACCGCATCCTCGGTCGGTGGCAGGCTCTCCCGCTTTTGCGACACCTGGCTGCCACAAGTAAAAGACCGTTGGGTGAGAGACATTTTGTCTCACGGTTACAGGATAGAGTTCAGCTCTCGTCCTCCGACTCGATTCTTCAGAACATCTCCGCCTCCCGAGCGAGCCGAGGCTCTTCTGCAGGCGGTGGGCATTCTGAAGGCAGAAGGAGTGGTGGTCCCGGTTCCTCTTCAGCAACAGGGTCACGGTTTCTACTCCAACCTGTTTGTGGTTCCAAAGAAGGACGGGTCTTTCCGTCCTGTTTTGGATCTAAAACTGCTCAACAAACACGTAATGACCAGGCGGTTCCGGATGGAATCCCTCCGCTCCTTCATCGCCTCAATGTCCCAAGGAGATTTCCTAGCATCGATCGATATCAAAGATGCTTATCTCCACGTACCGATTGCTCCAGAGCATCAGCGCTTCCTGCGCTTCGCCATAGGAGACGAACACCTTCAGTTCGCGGCACTGCCGTTCGGCCTGGCGACAGCCCCAAGGGTTTTCACCAAGGTCATGGCTACAGTAGTTGCGGTCCTCCACTCTCAGGGTCACTCGGTGATACCTTACTTAGACGATCTGCTGGTCAAGGCACCCTCTCAAGAGGCATGCCAACACAGCCTCAACGTTACTCTGGAGACTCTCCAGAGTTTCGGGTGGATCATCAATTCTCCAAAGTCAAATCTGACACCGGTCCAATCGCTGACATATCTTGGCATGGAGTTTCATACTCTTCCAGCGATAGTGAAGCTTCCGCTGGACAAACAGCGTTCACTACAGACAGGGGTGCAATCTCTCCTTCAAGGTCGGTCACACCCCTTGAGGCGCCTCATGCACTTCCTGGGGAAGATGGTGGCAGCAATGGAGGCAGTTCCTTTCGCGCAGTTTCACCTGCGTCCTCTTCAATGGGACATCCTACGCAAATGGGACAGGATGCCGACGTCCCTAGACAGGAACGTCTCCCTCTCTCAGGCAACCAAAGCTTCCCTTCGGTGGTGGCTTCTTCCCACCTCATTATCGAAGGGGAAATCCTTCCTACCCCCATCCTGGGCGGTGGTCACGACAGACGCGAGTCTGTCAGGGTGGGGAGCAGTTTTTCTCCACCACAGGGCTCAGGGTACGTGGACTCAGCAAGAGTCCTCACTTCAGATCAATGTTCTGGAGATCAGGGCAGTGTATCTTGCCCCAAAAGCGTTCCAGCAGTGGCTGGAAGGCAAGCAGATCCGAATTCAGTCGGACAACTCCACAGCGGTGGCTTACATCAACCACCAAGGTGGAACACGCAGTCGGCAAGCCTTCCAAGAAGTCCGGCGGATTTTGATGTGGGTGGAAGCCACGGCCTCCACCATCTCCGCAGTTCACATCCCGGGCGTAGAAAACTGGGAAGCAGACTTTCTCAGTCGCCAGGGCATGGACGCAGGGGAATGGTCCCTTCACCCGGACGTGTTTCAGGAGATCTGTTGCCGCTGGGGGATGCCGGACGTCGACCTAATGGCGTCACGGCACAACAACAAGGTCCCAACATTCATGGCTCGATCTCAAGATCACAGAGCTCTGGCGGCAGACGCCTTAGTTCAGGATTGGTCGCAGTTTCAGCTTCCTTATGTGTTTCCCCCTCTGGCACTGTTGCCCAGAGTGTTACGCAAGATCAGGGCCGACTGCCGCCGCGCCATCCTCGTTGCTCTAGACTGGCCGAGGAGGTCGTGGTACCCGGATCTGTGGCATCTCACGGTCGGCCAACCGTGGGCACTGCCAGACCGACCAGACTTGCTGTCTCAAGGGCCATTTTTCCATCTGAATTCTGCGGCCCTCTAACTGACTGTGTGGCCATTGAGTCCTGGATCTTAGCGTCTTCAGGATTATCTCAAGAGGTCATTGCCACCATGAGACAGGCTAGGAAACCAACGTCCGCCAAGATCTACCACAGGACGTGGAAAATATTCCTGTCGTGGTGCTCTGCTCAGGGTTTCTCTCCCTGGCCATTTGCCTTGCCCACTTTTCTGTCCTTTCTTCAATCCGGATTGGAAAAGGGTTTGTCGCTAGGCTCCCTTAAGGGACAAGTCTCTGCGCTCTCTGTGTTTTTTCAGAAGCGCCTGGCCAGACTCCCACAGGTACGCACGTTCCTGCAAGGGGTTTGTCACATCGTCCCTCCTTACAAGCGTCCGTTAGAACCCTGGGATCTGAACAGGGTGCTGATGGTTCTTCAGAAACCACCGTTCGAGCCAATGAGGGATATTTCGCTCGCACGCCTTTCGCAGAAAGTGGTTTTTCTAGTAGCAGTCACTTCACTTCGGAGAGTGTCTGAGCTAGCAGCGTTGTCATGCAAAGCTCCTTTCCTGGTGTTTCACCAGGACAAGGTGGTTCTGCGTCCGGTTCCGGAATTCCTCCCTAAGGTGGTATCCCCCTTTCATCTCAATCAGGATTTCTCCTTACCTTCTTTTTGCCCTCATCCAGTTCACCAGTGTGAAAAGGATTTGCACTTGTTAGATCTCGTGAGAGCACTCAGATTCTACATTTCTCGTACGGCGCCCCTGCGCCGCTCGGATGCACTCTTTGTCCTTGTCGCTGGCCAGCGTAAAGGGACACAAGCTTCCAAATCAACCCTGGCTCGGTGGATCAAGGAACCAATTCTCGAAGCTTATCGTTCCTCGGGGCTTCCGGTTCCCTCAGGGCTGAAGGCCCATTCTACCAGGGCCGTGGGAGCGTCCTGGGCCTTGCGACACCAGGCTACGGCTCAGCAGGTGTGTCAGGCAGCTACCTGGTCGAGCCTGCACACTTTCACGAAACACTATCAGGTGCATACCTATGCTTCGGCAGATGCCAGCCTAGGTAGGCAAGTCCTTCAGGCGGCGGTTGCCCACCTGTAGGACGGAGCCGTTACGGCTCTATTATGAGGTATTATTTACCCACCCAGGGACTGCTTTTGGACGTCCCAATTGTCTGGGTCTCCCAATGGAGCGCCAAAGAAGAAGGGAATTTTGTTTACTTACCGTAAATTCCTTTTCTTCTAGCTCCAATTGGGAGACCCAGCACCCGCCCCTGTTTTTGTGTACACATGTTGTTCACGTTGAATGGTTTCAGTTCTCCGATATTCCTTCGGATTGAATTTACTTTAAACCAGTTTATAATTTTTTCCTCCTTCTTGCTTTTGCACCAAAACTGAGGAGCCCGTGGCAGCACGGGGGGTGTATAGGCTGAAGGGGAGGGGCTTTACACTTTTAGTGTAATACTTTGTGTGGCCTCCGGAGGCATAGCTATACACCCAATTGTCTGGGTCTCCCAATTGGAGCTAGAAGAAAAGGAATTTACGGTAAGTAAACAAAATTCCCTTCTTTATTGTCAGTTCTTCTATAAATTTCTCAGCAAATCTGTCTTTAGTGCAAACATATCTATAGGGAAAGAATTTTCTGCTGAAAATTTTGCAACAAATTTTGCAACAAATTTTGCAGGAAAATCTGCCCCAATTTGTGCAAATTTTAGTGCAAATTTTAACTTCCCCTTTGAGCTGAATTGGGAAAATTTGCAACAGATCTGTGACAACCCTGTGTCAGAGATTAACATACTGAAGATTATGTTTACAAATAGAAGATTTATAGATTTTGTTGCATTTTTTTTTTTTGCCCAAACTATTTTGAAGAGTTGAAAAAAAACAACAATGGATTGCTTTCCAAATTTACAACAATCATTCTGAATTTATAGCAGACTAGCTGTACTACCCGGCTTCGCCCAGGATAATAACTGCTGTTAACAAAATAGAATGTATTAACAAAAATGTATTCTGCACACAAAAACCACAAAACAAATAGATAGAAATGTAATTATAATGTCCCCTCTGTGTATATCTCTCTGTCTCTCTCTATCTCTTTGTCTGTCTGTCTCTTTCCCTGTCTGTCTCTGACTGTCTCTGTCTCTTTCTCCATCTGTCTCAATCTCTTTCCCTGTCTGTCTATCTATCTGTCACTTTCCCTGTCTGTCTCTTTCCCTCTCTTTTCCTCGCTTTCCCTGTCTGTCTCTTTCCCTCTCTTTCCCTCGCTTTCCCTGTCTCTTTCCCTCTCTTTCTCTGTCTGTCTCTTTCCCTGTGTCTCTTTCCCTGTGTCTGTCTCTTTGTCTGTGTCTTTACCTGTCTTTGTCTGTCTCTTTCCCTCTCTTTCCCTGTCTGTCTGTTTCCCTGTGTCTGTCTCTGTCTCTTTGTCTGTTTCTTTACCTGTCTGTGTCTGTCTCTTAAACTGTCTCTTTCCATCTCTTTCCCTGTCTGTCTCTTTCCCTGTCAGTCTGTCTCTTTGTCTGTCTCTTTGTGTCTGTCTCTTACCCTGTCTGTGTCTGTCTCTTTCCCTGTCAGTCTGTCCCTTTGTCTGTGTCTGTCTCTTTGTGTCTGCCTCTTTCCCTGTCTGTGTCTGCCTCTTTCCCTGTCTGCATCTGTCTCTTTCCCTGGCTGCATTGTGACACACCAACATTCCATATAAGGGCGTGGCTGCGCATTCTTCTGAAGTTCCGGCTGCACTGTGGCTCCAAGCTCCATTCGCTTTAATGGAGGCTGTTTTTTTGGTGAATAACTGTAAAGCGCGAGGGTTAAAATATCCCCTCAAAACATAGCCTATGACACTCTCGGAGTCCAGACGTGTGAGTGTGCAAAATTTTGTGGCTGTAGCTACGACGGTGCGGATGCCAATCCTGGACGTACACACACATACACACACACATACACACATTCAGCTTCATATATTAGATTTTGACTTTTGTGGAAATTTTGCAACAAATTTGCATTAGAAATCTGTGGATTAAAAGATCTGTAGCACGAGTCTTTTTTAAAATCCTATCCACTTACCTTTTTTGTGTGTGTTCCTCTGTAAACCGCTCAGCAAATCTGCCTCCTGTGCACACATATCCATAGAGAAAGAATTTGCTGCTGAAAAATTTGCAACAAATTTTGCAGGAAAATTTGTCCCAAGTTTTGCAAATTTTAGTGCACATTTTCACTTCCCCTTTAAACTCAAAATTTGCAACAGATCTGTGACCAACCTGTGTCAGATATGAACATTCTGAAGAAAATGTTTACAAATAGAAGATTTACAGATTTTGTTGCAAATTTGCCGCAGATTTCATTTGCAGAAGTCCGTGCTGAATTATCATTCTGTGGATTTTTGCTGCACTTTTCACAATACATAGATGACATTTCTTCAATATTTAGCTGGTATAATTATTATTCTGCAAATTTTCCTTAAATTTGCACCAAAAATTCAAAATGTGAACAGTTTCTTAAAATTGTGCATAGAAAACACGGCGCGTGGATAGGATTTGTGCAAAGTATAATGTGTGGTGAAAAATGGTCAGACGGAACTAAAGTAAAAAATATGCAAAAGAGACAGCGGTGATGGGTATTTACTGTATCCGCTCATTCCGCATCGATCTCTTATGATTTGTGACTATTGAATTACTGTAAATAATCCATACGTGTAATGAGTCTGATTATTTTCCTAATCAGTCTTCTCCGGACTGAGGGAACCTAAAGTTTAGCAATGACACAGCGAACGCTCCTATAAAGCAAAGCCTGACAGCGGATACTTTCAATCAGCCTCGTCGATCGATATCTGCCACCGAGCTTGAACCTGACGCGGATATGGCCGGCTCAGGTTTTTCATATTTTTACTTAACACTTGAAATATGAGAAGAACCGAGGAGGAAAGGCTTCATTATTAGATCTGTTTTAGGAAAGGGCAAATCATTTTTTGTAAATTTCAGTATGAGGTGATGCCAAACGCCAAGTGCAGCCCTTTACTGTCTCTATACATTGGAGGGTTTGGTATTTTTCATATTTTAATATATCACTGGCCTTGCTATCCATCCAATATGTAAAGCTGAATGTGTGTATGTGTGTGTGTGTATGTCCGGGATTGGCATCCGCACCGTCGCAGCTACAGCCACAAAATTTTGCACACTCACACGTCTGGACCCCAAGAGCGTCATAGGCTATGTTTTGAGGGGAAATCTTAACCCTGCGCTTTACAGTTATTCACCAAAAAAACTGCCTCCATTAAAGCAAATGGAGCTGGGAGCTACAGTGCAGCCAGAACTTCAGAAGAATGCGCAGCCACGCCCTTATATGGAATGTTGGCGTGTCACAATGCAGCCAGGGAAAGAGACAGACACAGACAGGGAAAGAGGCAGACACAGACAGGGTAAGAGACAGACACAGACAGGTAAAGAGACAGACACAGACAAAGAGGCAGAGACAGACACAGGGAAACAGACAGAAAGGGAAAGAGAGGGAAAGAGACAGACAGGGTAAGAGACAGAAAGACAGGTAAAGAGACAGACAAAGAGACAGACACAGGGAAAGAGACAGACAGGGAAAGAGAGGGAAAGAAACAGACAGGGAAAGAGACAGACAGGGAAAGTGACAGAGATAGATAGACAGACAGGGAAAGAGATAGACAGACAGGGAAAGGGATTGAGACAGACAAAGAAAGAGACAGTCAGAGACAGACAGGGAAAGAGACAGACAGACAAAGAGATAGAGAGAGAGAGACAGAGAGATATATACAGAGGGGGAGACAGACATTTTAATTACATTTATATCTATTTGTTTTGTGGTTTTTGTGTGCAGAATACATTTTTGTTAAGACATTCTATTTTGTTAACAGCCGTTATTAACCCGGGCGAAGCCGGGGAGTACAGCTAGTTATAAATATACATAGAGATTCACTATATAATGTTGAACATGTCCTTCTGTTCAAAACCGGAATCGAACCGTTTGATTGGCCAAACGGCCAATTTTTACACTGTAGAACTAAGTGGGCTCTTATTTATGACAATTGCCTCACAGTAAGATCGTTTTGGTTCTCTATAACCACTGTAGAAGTAACTGGGGCCTTACTTATGAGAATTAACTCTCAGTAAGATCATTCTGGTTGCGTATTCCCACTGCAGAAGTAAATGGGCCCTCATTTCTGAGAATTGCCTCACAGTAAGATATTTCTGGTTGCCTATAGCCACTGCAGACGTAACTGGGGCTTCATTTATGGGAATTACCTCACAGTAAGATCATTCTGGCTGCCGCTAGCCACTGCAGAAGTAACTGGGGCCTTACTTATGAGAATTACCTCACAGTAAGACTATTCTGGTTGCTTATAGCCAATGCAGATGTAACTGGGGCCTCATTTATGAGAATTACCTCACCGTAAGATCATTCTGGCTGCCTATAACTACTGCAGAAGTAACTGGGGCCTTACTTATGAGAATTACCTCTCAGTAAGATTGTTATGGTTGTCTATAGCCACTGCAGAAGTAACTGGGGCTTCATTTATGAGAATCACCTCACAGTAAGATATTTCTGGTTGCCTGTAGCCATTGCAGAAGTAACTGGGGCCTCATTTATGATAATTCCCTCACAGTAAGATCCTTCCGGATGCCTACAGCCACTGCAGAAGTAACTAGTGTCTCATTTATGAGCATTACCTCACACTAAGATTGTTCTGATTGCCTATAGCCACTGCAGAAACAACTGGGACCTCATTTATGAGCATTACCTCACAGTCAGATTGTACTGGTTGCCTATAGCAACCAGAATTCAGCTTTAGCATTGAAGCTGCTGGGGTAAAGTGAAAGCTGAGCTCTAGTTGCTACTAGACCCTTATCCAAGCGTAACCAATAATATAATGCTGAACACGTCCTTCTGTCCGAAGCCGGGATGGCTGACGCATGCGCAGTGCTAAGTTCACGTTGTAGTTGAATCATTCAGTAAAATGGCACCGGAGTCAGTTCATGCGTATACCACGAACTCCGGCACCACTTTATTGAAGACACGTGTCTATAAATATCATCTGAACCAAACTGATGACTGGTGATATTCACAGAGGCCGGGGGCTGGCGCACAGGTATAGGTGCAAAACTGCTCTGCTAGGGTAGTGGAATTTGGGCCCTACCTAATTGCAATATATGGGAAGTACTATAGGATTAAATCAATACAATGGGTCGTGTACACTAAGGCTACAATAAGAATATATACATATACATAAACTGATCAAAAATATAAACACAACACTTGTTTTTTCTCCCATTTTTCATGAGCTCAACTCAAAGATATAAGACTTTTTCTCTCAAATATTGTTCAGAAATTTCTCTGAATCTGTGTTAGTGATCACTTGTCCATCCACCTCACAGGTGTGACATATCAAGATGCTAATCAGACAGCATGATTATTGCACAGGTGCGCCTTAGGCTGGCCACAATAAAAGGCAGCTCTACAATGTGCAGTGTTACAGTATTAGGTGGGTCAGGGGGCTGAAAACCAGTCAGTATCCGGTGTGACCACCATTTGTCAGTCTGCCATCTGCCCTGTACAGTGAAAACCGGGATATATCCGTGAAGAGAAACCTCTCCAACGTGCCAGACACCTCAAATGTGAGCATTTGTCCATTAAACTTATGACAACGTTTTGGAGACCCTTGATGAGGACGATTGCAGCAGATGAGCTTCCCTGAGACGGTGTCTGACAGTTTGGGCAGAAATTCTTTGGTTTTGCTCCGATTGTTCCAGCTTCTGTCCGGGTGGCCGGTCTCGGACAATCTTGGAGGTGAAGATGCTGGATGTGGAGGTCCTGGGCTGGTGCGGTTACACATGGTCTTTTGTTGTGAGGCCGGGTGGATGTTCTGCCAAATACAGTACTAATAAATGTGTTAGGAATCGTCTTATGGTAGAGGAATTAACATTCAATTCATGGGCAACAGCTCTGGTGACATTCCTGCAGTCACCAGCCAACTGCACGCTCCTTCAAAATTGGTGACATCTGTGGCATTGTGCTGTGTTATAAAACTGCACATTTTAGAGTGGCCTTTTATTGTGGCCAGCCTAAGGCACACCAGTGCAATAATCATACTGGCCAGCCTAAGGCACACTTGTGCAATAATCATACTGGCCAGCCTAAGGCACACTTGTGCAATAATCATACTGGCCAGCCTAAGGCACACTTGTGCAATAATCATACTGGCCAGCCTAAGGCACACTTGTGCAATAATCATACTGGCCAGCCTAAGGCACACCTGTGCAATAATCATATGTGGCGCCCCTGACCTGGTCAGGCACCACTGAGTACTGCACCCATGCATGGTCAGTACAACACAGGTAATCCAGAAGGCTGACCGAGGTGTGGTTACACAGTCGCATAGTAGCCAGGTCTCCCACATGGACCTTTGAAGGGACCCCTGGGGAATCCAGGAGGGGGCGCGGCCTCCATCTCCACTCAAGGGGTGTGGTAGAGAGCCTGGTTGCTAGGCTGCGTAGGCAGGCACAGAGGGGAGGGAGCAGTGAACCAGTCAGTTAGTGCAGCTCAGGGAGAGCAGTCGCAAGAAGCAGACCCTGCAGGCTGTCACGATCCTGACAACGCACTTGCAGTGGTTACTGACAGAGGAGAACGGCCACCTGGTAGTGCCGCCCGAAAACCACCTGAGGCTGGAGTGTAGAGCGGTGGCTGAGTACGGGGACTGCCAGGGAGGTACCAGGCCCGCACGGGTTACAGATTCCCAGAGCAGGGGCCCATTCAGTTGGCCTGCTCAACCTGCAGGTGGGGGTACTTCATACCCTCCACCAAACACCACAGAGTCCGCAGCCACGTTGCAAAGAGAGGGCCCATAGTTCACAAGAGCAAGCAAGCAGCCAGACTGACCTGGTCCAGGCTAGAAGCAGATGGGCCGAAGACGGGGAGAACAGGCAGCAGCAACTTCCCTGGGTGATCCCAGCAGGACTTCAAGTCGGGGTCACCCCAAAAACACAAGGGTTAGGAAGACGAGTCAGTAGCCACCCTCACAAGTCAGCCTGAAGGAGCCTGGTTCCCTACTGGTGCATCACAGCTACGCCCGGGTTACTCACTCTGCCACCTGACGTGAGTAAAAACCCTGAAAGACATTCTGGTTATGCGTGTGAGTCATTCTGCGACCTGTGGTTCCACACACCCAAACTGGGCCCTGGGGCTAGCCTCACTCTCGGGAGGCCACTACATCTAGCTGCATCCAACATCAGCCCCAGGCGTCCCCTAATATGCAGTGGCGGTCCCCCTGACCGCAATACCGAGAGTGGCGTCACGAATCCTAAGAAGACAACCTACCTGTGACCAGACTGTCCCTCCAGGTGGAGTCCCTGAAGACCCAGAAGGTAATGCAGACCTGGGCTGGGCTCCACACATACTGGCCAGCCTAAGGCGCACCTGTTCAATAATCATTCTGGCCATCTTAAGGCACACCTGTGCAATAATCATGCTGGCTAGCTTAAGTCGCACATGTGCAATTATCATGCTGTCTAATCAGCATCTTGATCTCTCAGACCTGTGAGGGGGATGGATTATCTCCACAAAGGAGAAGTGATCACTAACACAGATTTACACAAATTTGTGAATAATATTTGAGACTTTTGTTCACATAGATAAAGTCTTAGATCTTTGAGTTCAGCTCAAGAAAAATGGGAAACAAAAACATGAATTCCACTATTGTTACACACATAAAACCATGAGGTCCTTATTGTATAGTTTTGATCACAGTGTATAGGTCCATCGGCCGGCGGCCTTCGGGCACACACGCTGATCAAACTGTGTTCTAAGAGCCTGTGCTTACCAATATGGGAACTGGGGTATCTTATGGGAAAATACGGTGTGCCAATGACTTGCCAACTCTCTTGGAACATCCAGGGGCTCTAACAAAAAAAGTAGACCCCCGTAGGTTCAGGAGATTGTTGAACGTTGCACAGAACTCCCACCTTCTGCCAAGGCTTTGGGTTTCTCTCGCGTTGAAAATTGAAAGTCTTCTCTGGCAGAATTCTAGAAGAAGAAATACTGAGGTCTTATCATTTTTTTTTATTTTTTATAAAAGTTTGTAGTAGGTTTTAATTGAATTTCTGCCAGGTTTATGTCAGTGATTGACAGCCCGTTCTTGTGCCAGGAATAACGACCACTTGAACAAAGGGCCGGCGGGTTGGAAAAAGATCTGTAATTCGCACCATATGTATTCTAAAAAGGCCCCAAAAAAAGGAGCTGTCCGCTCCTGGAATGTGCCTTCAATTAAACATCTGATACATTTTTTGAATCACCTGGTCCTTGACCCTATTATTTCTCCATTCCGCTGCCATGATATCGTCAGCCAAAAGGATGTAGCATATTATTTAGCATATTATGCTAAGTAAGATTGCGGAAAACCCAGTTCCTACCGGAAAACAATTTAGAAAAGTTATCGAGGAGTAGTGACCTAAATCCGCCCACGGACGTGCACGTGCGGGGAATGCAGTGAGGAGGATATATTAATATACGTGTACATTGAATACAATTCTGAAAATGGTGCAAATGACCGTATATACTCAAGTGTAAGCTGACCCGAGTATAAGCCGAGGCACCTAACTTAACCACAAAAAAGTGGGAAAACTTATTGACTCAAGTAAAAGCCTAGGATTATAAGACGCACCCCAAATTTGGAGAAGGAAAATTGGAAAAAATAATTTTTAATATTAAAATGGGAGTCCATCTTATAATCCTAGTGTGGCAGCACGGCGGTGGAGGTAAAGCGGCTCAGGAGGTTGGGTCGGCAGTGCTGTGGTCTTAGAGGATGGTGGTGTCTGCGGCTCAAGAGGGTCACAGGGCGGAAGGTCGGCAATACTTCGGGCTTGTCGCGGCTTAGGTGTTGACCCCTATTGAGCCTGCCGATGGGCTTTCAACTCCGTTGAGCCCGCAAGTGGTTGTCGCGATAGGCTGCAAGAAAATGGCCACAGAAGTGGCACATGCGCAAATTGAGATCTCAAATAGCCGAGATCTCAATCTGCACATGCACAGGGCAGAAGATCGGCAATACTTTGGGCTCATCGTGGCTCAGGAAGACTGGTGATACTGCGGGCTCAGGTGTGTTGAGCCCTATTGAGCCTGCCGACGGGCTGTCAACACCGTTGAGCCCGCCAGTGCTTGACGCGATAGGCTTCAAGAAAATGGCCACAGAAGTGGCGCATGCGCAAAGTGAGATCTCGAATAGCCGAGATCTCAATCTGCACATGCGTCACTTTTGCGGCCATTTTTTTTAAGTCTATCACATCAATTGCCAGCGGGCTCAACTGAGACAACTCGCCGGCAGGCTCAAAAGGGTCCGCCACCCGCAATCAGGCTCAATGGCACCCGTCGTGACAACCCTGAGCCCCAAATATTGCCGAACCTTCTGATTGTGACACTGCCACAACACCCCCGAGCCACAGTATCACCAATCCGCGGTGAACTGCTAAGCTTTATCCGGATTATAAGATGCACCCCCATTTTCCCACCAGTTTTTTGGGAAAAAGAGTGCGTCTTATAATCCGGAAGTGGGACCCTCACCGAGAGGGACTTTTTCAGCATAAAATATGTGCTGACAAAGACGGTAATTAAACATTGAGCAAATAATATGTTTTAGGTAGGAAAGCAATTTTCTTTTTTATGCCACCCAATAACAAATTTTCATAAACCTGGAAACCGCAATAGCAAGACTTCTTGACGATGCTGTTTTCATATATGTGTTAATATTGTGTTCACCAATTCTACATACGGCCTTAATTGCCCAATAAATATACCGGGAAGCCATTATGGTATCTCTCGTTAATTTCATTATAATGCATGGATTTCATTTTCCATTTGTGGAGGTTTCATTACGAAACAATACAGAAAGGGATGTTATGTCAACCAGAATATTCAGTAATATCCAGGGACGTTTATGAAAAGCAGAGGAAGAGTTCACACAACCCATAGCAACTAGTCGGATATTACCCAAGGCGGCACTAGAGAAATGACAGAATCTAATTATTTTCTTTAAGGAACATCAACTTTTTTTCCCCTGGAATGTGTTCTCGTAAATAACCCCCACCTGACTGTAATCATTTACCTCCGACACCTAGATTGAAAGACTCGAAGGTTGCGTAGTACATTTCTTGGAATTCATTTTTTTTACGGAAGGTATTAAAAAGTTGAAAATTACAGCCCCAGGCTCCTAATTGCTAAAGTAAAAAATTAATTGTTTATGCAAATCTGTTAATAGTGAATGTTTGTAATTATAAAATTGTACTCAACGTTCTTCTCTCTCTCTTTTTTTTTTCCCCCCCGAAGACTCTTTTGGCCGAGGGGCCATGGAGAAGTTGCTATGCCTGCTGCTGATGGGAGCTCTGGGGTACTTCGGGAGAGCACAGCATTGCCCCGGTCGCTGCATCTGTCAGTCCAACTCTCCAACTCTCACCATGCTGTGTGCCAAGACAGGACTTCTCTTCGTTCCACCAGCTATTGACCGGAGAACAGTAGAGTTGCGACTGACGGATAATTTTATCACCATCATTCGACGCAAGGACTTCAGCAACATGACCAATTTGGTGCACTTGACACTGTCACGGAACACCATCAGCCAAATTGTACCCCTGGCGTTCTCCGACCTACGTTCTCTAAGAGCCTTGCATATGAACAGCAACAGACTTTCAATCCTAAGAAATGAGCACTTTCGTGGCTTGGGTAACTTGCGGCATCTAATTTTAGGTAATAACCAAATAAATTCTATCCAGGCGGGGGCATTCCATGAGTTTCTCGCCACCGTGGAGGATCTTGACTTGTCCTACAACAACCTCGAAGAACTGCCCTGGGAAGACATCGGCCAAATGGTGAATCTGAACTCGTTAACTCTAGACCATAATTTAATTGACTACATTGCAGAAGGAACATTCACCATGTTGCATAAGCTGGTGAGGCTTGACATGACCTCAAATCGCTTGCACAAACTGCCTCCAGATAACCTTTTTCTCAAGTCTCAAGTTTTGGCCAGTTCGAGAGGAAGCAGTTCTTCGTCTCTGGCCATAAGCTTTGGTGGGAATCCTCTACATTGTAACTGTGAACTTTTATGGCTGAGACGACTGACAAGGGAGGATGACCTTGAGACTTGTGCCTCTCCGGAACAGCTAACGGACAAGTATTTCTGGTCAATTCAAGAGGAGGAATTTATCTGTGAGCCTCCACTCATTACCAAACACTATGCCAGCAAAACATTTGTCATGGAAGGACAAAGCGTCAGCCTTAAGTGTAAAGCCGTAGGAGATCCTGAACCATCAGTCCACTGGATCGGTCCAGATGGTAAACTTATACATAATACGACAAGGATTCTAGTTCATGACAATGGAACTCTAGATATTACAATTACGACACTGAAAGATAGCGGTTCCTTCACTTGTATAGCATCTAACGCCGCTGGTGAGATCACTGCCCCAGTGGAGTTGGCAATAGTACCCCTTCCATTGCTGGTGAACAACACAGCTCACATTAAAGAACCTGATCCTGGGTCTTCTGATATCACAACTTCAACTAAGTCTGGATTTAACGATACCAAGAATTTACAAGACAGAAGAATTGTGGTGGACAAGTTGAAGTCCACCTCGGTGGTCATTCAGTGGCCATCAGAGCGCCATATCCCTGGGATCCGCATGTACCAGATTCAGTATAATAGCTCTTTAGATGACTCCCTCGTATACAGGTGAGAGGCATTGTTGGTAGTTGTCATAGAAGATTGATCATTACAGTAGGATTGTATATAATTGCTATTAATGAGACGGAAATGGCTCAACACCTCACCAGAGATTCTGTTCATGATCTACACTTCTATTTATCTCTGTAGCTCCAGTTCTCACAAAACTACAACTACTCGTATATCCTGACAGATTGTTGCATCTAATTCCTTCAATGTACTGATACGATGTATTCTGTGCTCTTTAAAGGGGTTTTCACAACATTTCTAGCCCATTCTTAAGATAGGTGGTTGATATTAGATCAGTGGAGGTCCAACTCTTAGCACCGGTGGCCGATCAGCTGTTTGAAGAGCCAAACTGTACATGCAAGCTTTGCAACCTCTTTGTCTACAATGCTCCTTACTAGTGATGGGGTGACCCAGACTGTAAAAGTCTGGATCCACGTGGCTTCAAACATACCCAAGTGTCTGGCTCAGGGAATTCCGGCTAATGATCCGGTACTTGAGTAATAGAAAAAAATAAAGGATAAATAAAGAAAAAAATAATCAAGCAAATGCACTATATCTTACTGAGGGTCCGACGTGGCTGTAACTGCTTCCATGGCCGCTAATTCACTTCCAGGACCGCTCATTACATATGCACTGCTTTTTCCCACCCACCGGCATCTGTGATTGATTGCAGTCAGTCGCGCCCCCTCGCTGAGTGACAGTGCATCTGACGCTTACAATCACAGACCCGATCTGCAGGTCTATATTGTACAGTAAAAATAAATAAATTGGCGTAGTTTCCCCCCATATTATGATTAGAGTTGAGCGCGGTTCGTGGTTCGTGGTTCTCCAGTTCGCGGCTCGAGTGATTTTGGGGCATGTTCTAGATCGAACTAGAACTCGAGCTTTTTGCAAAAGCTCGGTAGTTCTAGAAACGTTCGAGAACGGTTCTAGCAGCCAAAAAACAGCTAAATCATAGCTTGGTTTCTGCTGTAATAGTGTAAGTCACTCTGTGAATCAAACTATTATCACATTTCAGTGTATAGTGTGCGTGAACAGCGCCTTCAGATCACTGCTGTTTCTATAATGGCGATCGCCATTTTTTTTTTTTTTTTTTCTTGTCTTCCTTCCCTAAGCGCGCGCGTCTTGTGGGGCGGGCCAGCATGTCAGCCAATCCCAGACACACACACAGCTAAGTGGACTTTGAGCCAGAGAAGCAACGGCATGTGTGATAGGATCTGCATGTCACATGTCCCTGCATTATAAAACCGGACATTTTCTTCACGGACGCCATTATCTGCCTTCTGCGTCTTTGGTGTCAGACATCACTGTCGCAGCTCCGTCTTCCTGAGTCCTATAGCCGATACAGCTGTATGCGCTGCATACACAGCGTTAGACAGCTTAGGGAGAGCACTTTATAGCAGTCCTTTTAAGGGCTCCAACCGGCAGGGTCAGAGAGCCATAGGTGACAGGTCCTGCAAACAGCAACAGCGTCTGTGTAGCCCAGGTCAGGGATTTCCTACCTGCATTTCACCATTAGGAGGGAATAGAAAGGCAGGCTTCCATTCCTCTACCCAGAGCACCACAATCCTGCCACTGTACCCTCTTGTCCTCTGCACACTCCAACTGATAACTAAGCCATTATACTAGCAAACACTCAGTGTACCTAGTGGCATCCTATACGTGGCTATTGGACTTTGCTATAGTCCCACTAGTGCAAAGACATTTGCAGAGCGCGTCTGCCTGCATTGCACACTACAACTCATTCTAACCAAGCCATTATACTAGCAAACACTCAGTGTACCTAGTGGCATCCTATACGTGGCTATTGGACTTTGCTATAGTCCCACTAGTGCAAAGACATTTGCAGAGCGCGTCTGCCTGCATTGCACACTACAACTCATTCTAACCAAGCCATTATACTAGCAAACACTCAGTGTACCTAGTGGCATCCTATACGTGGCTATTGGACTTTGCTATAGTCCCACTAGTGCAAAGACATTTGCAGAGCGCGTCTGCCTGCATTGCACACTCCAACTCATTAAAACCAAGCCATTATACTAGCAAACACTCAGTGTACCTAGTGGCATCCTATACGTGGCTATTGGACTTTGCTATAGTCCCACTAGTGCAAAGACATTTGCATAGCGCGTCTGCCGGCATTGCACACTCAAACTCATTTTAACTAAGCCATTATACTAGCAAACACTCAGTGTACCTAGTGGCATCCTATACGTGGCTATTGGACTTTGCTATAGTCCCACTAGTGCAAAGATATTAGCAGAGCACATCTGCCTGCATTGCACACTCCAACTTTTTTAAACTAAGCAATTTTACTAGCAAACACTCAGTGTACCTAGTGGCATCCTAAACGTGGCTATTGGACTTTGCTATAGTCCCACTAGTGCAAAGACATTTGCAGAGCACGTCTGCCTGCATTGCACACTACAACTCATTGTTACTAAGCCATTATACTAGCAAACACTCAGTGTACCTAGTTGTATCCTAAACGTGGCTATTGTACTTTTGTCAATTCACAGTATTGGAACGTTATTTGCAGCACGTCTGCCTGCATTGCACACTCAAACTTTTTTAAACTCAGCCATTTATAGTAGCAAACACTCAGTGTACCTAGTTGTATCCTAAACGTGGCTATTGTACTTTTGTCTATTCACAGTATTGGAACGATATTTGCAGCACGTCTGCCTGCATTGCACACTCAAACTTTTTTAAACTCAGCCATTATACTAGCAAACACTCAGTGTACCTAGTTGTATCCTAAACGTGGCTATTGTACTTTTGTCTATTCACAGTATTGGAACGTTATTTGCAGCACGTCTGCCTGCATTGCACACTCTAACTTTTTTAAACTCAGCCATTATACTAGCAAACACTCAGTGTACCTAGTTGTATCCTAAACGTGGCTATTGTACTTTTGTCAATTCACAGTATTGGAACGTTATTTGCAGCACGTCTGCCTGCATTGCACACTCAAACTTTTTTAAACTCAGCCATTTATAGTAGCAAACACTCAGTGTACCTAGTTGTATCCTAAACGTGGCTATTGTACTTTTGTCTATTCACAGTATTGGAACGATATTTGCAGCACGTCTGCCTGCATTGCACACTCTAACTTTTTTAAACTCAGCCATTATACTAGCAAACACTCAGTGTACCTAGTTGTATCCTAAACGTGGCTATTTTACTTTTGTCTATTCACAGTATTGGAACGATATTTGCAGCACGTCTGCCTGCATTGCACACTCTAACTTTTTTAAACTCAGCCATTATACTAGCAAACACTCAGTGTACCTAGTTGTATCCTAAACGTGGCTATTGTACTTTTGTCAATTCACAGTATTGGAACGTTATTTGCAGCACGTCTGCCTGCATTGCACACTCAAACTTTTTTAAACTCAGCCATTTATAGTAGCAAACACTCAGTGTACCTAGTTGTATCCTAAACGTGGCTATTGTACTTTTGTCTATTCACAGTATTGGAACGTTATTTGCAGCACGTCTGCCTGCATTGCACACTCTAACTTTTTTAAACTCAGCCATTATACTAGCAAACACTCAGTGTACCTAGTTGTATCCTAAACGTGGCTATTTTACTTTTGTCTATTCACAGTATTGGAACGATATTTGCAGCACGTCTGCCTGCATTGCACACTCTAACTTTTTTAAACTCAGCCATTATACTAGCAAACACTCACTGTACCTAGTTGTATCCTAAACGTGGCTATTGTACTTTTGTCAATTCACAGTATTGGAACGTTATTTGCAGCACGTCTGCCTGCATTGCACACTCAAACTTTTTTAAACTCAGCCATTATACTAGCAAACACTCACTGTACCTAGTTGTATCCTAAACGTGGCTATTGTACTTTTGTCAATTCACAGTATTGGAACGTTATTTGCAGCACGTCTGCCTGCATTGCACACTCAAACTTTTTTAAACTCAGCCATTATACTAGCAAACACTCACTGTACCTAGTTGTATCCTAAACGTGGCTATTGTACTTTTGTCAATTCACAGTATTGGAACGTTATTTGCAGCACGTCTGCCTGCATTGCACACTCAAACTTTTTTAAACTCAGCCATTATACTAGCAAACACTCACTGTACCTAGTTGTATCCTAAACGTGGCTATTGTACTTTTGTCTATTCACACTACTGCAAATCTATGTGCAGCACCTCTGCATGACAACCTCGTGCTCTGTTTTTAATAAGCTATAATGATAGCACAAAATACTGCCATTTTGTGGCATCATAGAACTGGCTGTTGTATTCCATTAGTGCCCCACTGGTGACAAGCTATTTCTAGCACCTCTACATCACACCCTCATGCACATTTAGCTACGCTAATGTTATAGCAAACTCATGGAATTCATTGCTGCATTTCATAATTCGGAGGGATAGAAAGTCAGGCTTCCTTTAGCTTTTCCTTCTGTTCATAGACAGCATCTCCAAGACAAATTTCCCCTCCACGTCTAAGTGTGGAGAGGCAGCTAGTGCGCATGCGTGTGCCGATGTACCCCAGCTGCAGCATAATTACAGTGTTTCGCCTAGTGAGTAGAGATGAGCGAACCGGTCCCGGTTCGGCTCGAGGCGGTTCGCCGAACGGGGGGTCTGGCTCGAGTTCGGCTCGTCGAACGTTCGACGAACCGAACTCGAGCCCATAGGAAACAATGGCAGGCAATCACAAACACAGTAAAACACCTAGAAAACACCCTGAAAGGTGTCCAAAAGGTGACAAACAACTCACAACATAACACAAACACATGGGAAAGTGACAAGGACATATACTCATGTGAAAACAAAACAGCTGGACAAGGAAAAAGAGGGAGACACACAGATATATGAGTATATGCAAAGAAACATCGATTCCATTATTGTGCAACTTGAGCCCTGCTCATTTTAGGCTTCCAATCTGGATAAATTGCCTGAGCTCGCCACGTACGCCTTGAGGATCTTGTCGTGTCCTGCAGCCAGCGTTCTCTCGGAACCTGTCTTCAGTGCTGCTGGGGGTCTGCTGGCAGATAAGCACACGTGTCTGTCCACTGACAATGTGGACCTGGCTCTCAGAGGACTTTTCTTCCCCTGGGTCAGCCAGGGGAGGCGAAAGGCACGCGTATTTTTGAGAGTGCTTCATGCAAAGCATCTTTTTCTTTGTCAAAAGGGGGGCTCAACCGATGCCAGTCAAGTGGGGTGTGTGTGGCCCAGTTAGTGGCAACGAGGGAGACTGTGGTTGGAGTCCCCTCGCTGTGTCTCTAAAAGAACCAAGATGAACAAGTCATGGCTCTCAGAGGACTTTTCTTCCCCTGGGTCAGCCAGGGGACGGGAAAGGCACGCGTATTTTTGAGAGTGCTTCATGCAAAGCATCTTTTTCTTTTTCAAAAGGGGGCTCAACCGATGCCAGTCAAGTGGGGTGTGTGTGGCCCAGTTAGTGGCAACGAGGGAGACTGTGGTTGGAGTCCCCTCGCTGTGTCTCTAAAAGAACCAAGATGAACAAGTCATGGCTCTCAGAGGACTTTTCTTCCCCTGGGTCAGCCAGGGGACGGGAAAGGCACGCGTATTTTTGAGAGTGCTTCATGCAAAGCATCTTTTTCTTTTTCAAAAGGGGGCTCAACCGATGCCAGTCAAGTGGGGTGTGTGTGGCCCAGTTAGTGGCAACGAGGGAGACTGTGTTTGGAGTCCCCTCGCTGTGTCTCTAAAAGAACCAAGATGAACAAGTCATGGCTCTCAGAGGACTTTTCTTCCCCTGGGTCAGCCAGGGGACGGGAAAGGCACGCGTATTTTTGAGAGTGCTTCATGCAAAGCATCTTTTTCTTTTTCAAAAGGGTGCTCAACCGATGCCAGTCAAGTGGGGTGTGTGTGGCCCAGTTAGTGGCAACGAGGGAGACTGTGGTTGGAGTCCCCTCGCTGTGTCTCTAAAAGAACCAAGATGAACAAGTCATGGCTCTCAGAGGACTTTTCTTCCCCTGGGTCAGCCAGGGGACGGGAAAGGCACGCGTATTTTTGAGAGTGCTTCATGCAAAGCATCTTTTTCTTTTTCAAAAGGGGGCTCAACCGATGCCAGTCAAGTGGGGTGTGTGTGGCCCAGTTAGTGGCAACGAGGGAGACTGTGGTTGGAGTCCCCTCGCTGTGTCTCTAAAAGAACCAAGATGAACAAGTCATGGCTCTCAGAGGACTTTTCTTCCCCTGGGTCAGCCAGGGGACGGGAAAGGCACGCGTATTTTTGAGAGTGCTTCATGCAAAGCATCTTTTTCTTTGTCAAAAGGGGGGGTCAACCGATGCCAGTCAAGTGGGGTGTGTGTGGCCCAGTTAGTGGCAACGAGGGAGACTGTGGTTGGAGTCCCCTCGCTGTGTCTCTAAAAGAACCAAGATGAACAAGTCATGGCTCTCAGAGGACTTTTCTTCCCCTGGGTCAGCCAGGGGACGGGAAAGGCACGCGTATTTTTGAGAGTGCTTCATGCAAAGCATCTTTTTCTTTTTCAAAAGGGTGCTCAACCGATGCCAGTCAAGTGGGGTGTGTGTGGCCCAGTTAGTGGCAACGAGGGAGACTGTGGTTGGAGTCCCCTCGCTGTGTCTCTAAAAGAACCAAGATGAACAAGTCATGGCTCTCAGAGGACTTTTCTTCCCCTGGGTCAGCCAGGGGACGGGAAAGGCACGCGTATTTTTGAGAGTGCTTCATGCAAAGCATCTTTTTCTTTTTCAAAAGGGGGCTCAACCGATGCCAGTCAAGTGGGGTGTGTGTGGCCCAGTTAGTGGCAACGAGGGAGACTGTGGTTGGAGTCCCCTCGCTGTGTCTCTAAAAGAACCAAGATGAACAAGTCATGGCTCTCAGAGGACTTTTCTTCCCCTGGGTCAGCCAGGGGACGGGAAAGGCACGCGTATTTTTGAGAGTGCTTCATGCAAAGCATCTTTTTCTTTGTCAAAAGGGGGGGTCAACCGATGCCAGTCAAGTGGGGTGTGTGTGGCCCAGTTAGTGGCAACGAGGGAGACTGTGGTTGGAGTCCCCTCGCTGTGTCTCTAAAAGAACCAAGATGAACAAGTCATGGCTCTCAGAGGACTTTTCTTCCCCTGGGTCAGCCAGGGGACGGGAAAGGCACGCGTATTTTTGAGAGTGCTTCATGCAAAGCATCTTTTTCTTTTTCAAAAGGGTGCTCAACCGATGCCAGTCAAGTGGGGTGTGTGTGGCCCAGTTAGTGGCAACGAGGGAGACTGTGGTTGGAGTCCCCTCGCTGTGTCTCTAAAAGAACCAAGATGAACAAGTCATGGCTCTCAGAGGACTTTTCTTCCCCTGGGTCAGCCAGGGGACGGGAAAGGCACGCGTATTTTTGAGAGTGCTTCATGCAAAGCATCTTTTTCTTTTTCAAAAGGGGGCTCAACCGATGCCAGTCAAGTGGGGTGTGTGTGGCCCAGTTAGTGGCAACGAGGGAGACTGTGGTTGGAGTCCCCTCGCTGTGTCTCTAAAAGAACCAAGATGAACAAGTCATGGCTCTCAGAGGACTTTTCTTCCCCTGGGTCAGCCAGGGGACGGGAAAGGCACGCGTATTTTTGAGAGTGCTTCATGCAAAGCATCTTTTTCTTTGTCAAAAGGGGGGGTCAACCGATGCCAGTCAAGTGGGGTGTGTGTGGCCCAGTTAGTGGCAACGAGGGAGACTGTGGTTGGAGTCCCCTCGCTGTGTCTCTAAAAGAACCAAGATGAACAAGTCATGGCTCTCAGAGGACTTTTCTTCCCCTGGGTCAGCCAGGGGACGGGAAAGGCACGCGTATTTTTGAGAGTGCTTCATGCAAAGCATCTTTTTCTTTTTCAAAAGGGTGCTCAACCGATGCCAGTCAAGTGGGGTGTGTGTGGCCCAGTTAGTGGCAACGAGGGAGACTGTGGTTGGAGTCCCCTCGCTGTGTCTCTAAAAGAACCAAGATGAACAAGTCATGGCTCTCAGAGGAATTTTCTTCCCCTGGGTCAGCCAGGGGACGGGAAAGGCACGCGTATTTTTGAGAGTGCTTCATGCAAAGCATCTTTTTCTTTGTCAAAAGGGGGGGTCAACCGATGCCAGTCAAGTGGGGTGTGTGTGGCCCAGTTAGTGGCAACGAGGGAGACTGTGGTTGGAGTCCCCTCGCTGTGTTTTACATGCTTTTAGAAGGGCATGAAATGGCTTGGAGGTTGACTTTCATCATATGCAAACTGTTGGCTACCAAAATGCTGCCTTTCCAACAACTGTGGTTATAGGCAATGAGGAACATACTGATGAAGATGAGACGCAGATACCCGATTGGGATGACAACTTAAATATTCGGTCAGGGCAAGAAGAAACTCGGTCTGAGGGGTAGGGGAGTGCAAACACAACAATTGATGATTAAGTTCTAGATCACACCTACTGTCAACCCACAGTCAGACACTCGAGGAGGTCAACAGAGGCGGTGGAGGAGGATGCAACCGACGTCGAAGTAACCTGGCGCCTTCCTGGACACAGTCGGAGCACTGGTAGCACGTCTACAACTGCATCCTCAGCCACCACTCTGCCTCTGAGCATTATTCGGGGTGGATCAACAGGTCGCATGGCCTCTAAGCCTTGCCTAGCCAGGTCCTTTTTTGACATAGAAAAAGATCGCCCAAATTATGTGATCTGTAAAATTTGTCATGGTTCTCTTAGTAGAGGTCAAAACCTCAGCAGTTTGACAACTTCTTCCATGAATCGTCACATGAATAAATATCATATGGCCCGATGGGAAGCTCACCGTGCTGCAATGCGGCCTAGCGGAGCGAACCATCCACCGCCTGCCCCTTCCAGTGCATCCGCGCGCTCGTCATCTTCTAGGACTGTGGGGACAGCTGTCACACCTGTTTTTCCACCCACAACTTCCACCACTGTAACCGCAACAGGCAGTTTGCTTGGTAGGTCGTCAGTTGGTTTGGAAGGGGAAACAAGTGAGTGTGTACAGCTCTCTCAGACATCGATAGCACCAACTTTGGATGAAGGCAACATCATGTCTCCGCCTGCACTTTCCTCACAAAGCTTCATTTTTCCAGGGACACCCGACTCAACACCGTCTACACACAGCAGCCAGATCTCTGTCCCTCAGATGTGGTCAAATAAAAGGCCACTTCCTGCGACCCATGACAAAGCGAAGAGGTTGACTCTATCCCTCTGTAAGCTGTTGACTACAGAAATGCTGCCTTTCCGCCTAGTGGACACACAGGATTTTAGAGACCTTATGTCTGTCGCTGTGCCCCATTACCAGATGCCTAGTCGCCACTACTTCTCTAAGAAAGGTGTGCCCGCGCTACACCAGCATGTCGCACACAACATCACCGCTTCCTTGAGAAACTCTGTGTGTGAACGGGTGCATTTCACCACCGATACTTGGACCAGTAAGCATGGACAGGGACGTTACATGTCGCTGACTGGCCACTGGGTAACTATGGTGATAGATGGTGAAGGGTCTGCTGCACAAGTCTTGCCGTCCCCACGACTTGTGTGTCAATCCTCTGTCTGTCCAAGTTCCGCCACTGCTTCTGCATCCTCCACCTCATCTGGGTCCTCCACCTCCGCCCCAAGCCTGCCTGGTCAGGCCACCAGCGTTCTCACTGCGCAGAAGGAATCACGCACCCCTCATTACTATGCTGGTAGCAGAGCGCAACGGCATCAGGCGGTCTTTAGCTTGACATGTCTTTGAAATAGGAGTCACACAGCGACTGAGTTGTGGGCAGCTCTGGAGACTGATTTTGATAAATGGTTGTCTCCACTCAACCTGCAGCCTGGTAAGGCCGTGTGCGACAATGCTGCAAACCTGGGTGCGGCCCTTCGCCTGGGCAAGGTGACACACGTGCCTTGTATGGCTCACGTGTTTAACCTTGTTGTCCAGCAATTTTTAACACACTATCCCGGCCTAGATGGCCTTCTGACCAGGGCACGGAAACTGTCTGCAGTGCTCACTTCCGCCGTTCAACCGCCGCACCTGAGCGACTTGCATCGCTCCAGAAGTCTTTCGGCCTGCCGGTTCATCGCCTGAAATGCGATGTGGCGACACGCTGGAATTCAACTCTCCACATGTTACAGCGACTGTGGCAGCACCGGCGAGCCCTGGTGCAATACGTCATGATGTATAGCCTGGGCCAACGAGATGCAGAAGTGGGGCAGATCACCCTGATGGAGTGATCTCAGATCAAGGACCTATGCACCCTTCTGCACAGTTTCGACATGGCGACGAATATGTTTAGCGCTGACAATGCCATTATCAGCATGACGATTACAGTCATTTACATGCTGGAGCACACGCTAAACACTATTCGTAGTCAGGGGGTGGGACAACAGGAAGGGGAGGAACTACAGGAGGATTCATATGCGCAAGACACAACAACATCACCAAGGTCCAGACGTTCATCATCACCAACGCGGCAGGCATGGGACCATGGGGGACAGGGATCAACAAGGGCGCATGGTAGCAGGTGAGATGTTGAGGAAGGTGCAGGAGGACATGAAGATATGGAGGACGAACTGTCCATGGACATGGAAGACTCAGCAGATGAGGGGGACCTTGGTCAAATTTCAGTTGAAAGAGGTTGGGGGGAGATGACAGAGGAAGAAAGAACGGTTAGCACCTCTATGCCACAAACACAGCGTGGACTTGGTGCGCATGGCTGCGCAAGACACATGAGTGCCTTCTTGTTGCACTACCTCCAACATGACCCTCGTATTGTCAAAATTAGAAGTGATGATGACTACTGGCTTGCCACACTATTAGATCCCCGGGACAAGTCCAAATTTTGTGACATAATTCCACCCATAGAAAGGGACGCACGTATGCAGGAGTATCAGCAGAAGCTGTTACTCGATCTTAGCTCGGCTTTTCCACCAAACAACCGTGCAGGTGAAGGGAGTGATTCTCCCAGTTGTAACTTGACAAACATGGGACGGCCTCGTCATCTTCAACAGTCTACCCGTACCAGTAGGACCGTATCTGGTGCTGGTAACAGCAATTTTATGGAATCTTTTCATAATTTTTTTAGACCCTCCTTTGCAAGGCCACCAGAGACAACAAGTCTGACACATAGTCAACGGATGGAGAGGATGATACAGGAGTATCTCCAAATGAACATCGATGCAATGACTTTGCAAATGGAGCCTTGCTCCTTTTGTGCTTCAAATCTAGAAAAATGTCAAGAGCTCTCCAGTTACGCCTCGAAGATTTTGTCGTGTCCAGCTGCCAGCGTTGTCTCTGAACGTGTCTTCAGTGCTGCTGGGTGTGTGCTGACAGATAAGCGCACGCGTCTGTCCAGTGACAATGTGGACAGACTGACGTTCATCAAAATGAACAAGTCATGGATCCAGAAGGAATTTACTACCCCTGTGTCATCCTGGGGAGAGTAAATGCTTGTGGATTTGGAATGTGCTTGATGCAAATCAAAACATCCTGTTTGCAACTAGGGCACAAGTGCTGCCACTGATAAGGTGTCTGTGTGGGGCCCAATTTTTGGAAAAAAAGGGAGACTCCGCTTGGAGTAACCCTTGCTTGCTGTGTTTTTTAAAAATGATACAAGATGAACAGATCTGAAGGCAAGATGAAGCCAACATCATGTCTCCGCCTGCACTTTTCTCACAAACCTGCATTTTTCCAGGGACACCCTACTCAACACCGTCTACAGACAGCAGCCAGATCTCTGTCCCTCAGATGTGGTCAAATAAAAGGCCACTTACTGCGACCCATGACAAAGCTAAGTGGTTGACTCTATCCCTCTGTAAGCTGTTGGCTACCGAAATGCTGCCTTTACGCGTAGTGGACACACAGGATTTTACAGACCTTATGTCTGTCGCTGTGCCCCAGTACCAGATGCCCAATCACCACTGCTTCTCCAAGAAAAGCATGCCCGCGCTACACCGGCATGTCGCACACAACATCACCACTTCCTTGAGAAAATCTGTGTGCGACAGGGTGCATTTCAACACAGATACTTGGACCAGTAAGCATAGACAGGGTCATTACATGTCACTGACTGGGCACTGGCAAACTATGGTGAGAGATGGAGAAGGGTCTGCTGTACAAGTCTTGCCGTCCCCACGAGTTGTTTCAATCCTTGTTCTGTATGTAGAAGTTAATACACTGCTTCTGCCTCTTCAACCTCGTGTGGGTCCTCTACCTTTGCGCAAACCCTGTGTGGTCAGGCCACCCTTCCTTGCAACTGCGCACAAGGACTACCACACACCTCCTTACTATGCTGGCAGCAGAGCTCAATGCCATCAGGCGGTCAAAGTTTTACTTTGAAATGTATGGGAAATGTGAGTCACACCGCTATTACAGAGAATAGTAGTCAGGCAGGGTCAAAACATTAATTGAGGAACAGGAACAGAATGGGACGGCCAGGACTTAATCAGAAAACAAGCAGAGGTGAAATGCGTATCGGCCAACAAGGTACATAAACAGCAAGCAGGAAAAGTAGTCAGGTAACAAGCACACAAAATCATAAAACTGAACTGGGGGTAAAATTAACCAGAGGTTCATAGCTATGTCTGGCAGTGGTCTGCAGACAGGATGGGCATAAAAAAGGGTGTGGTGTCTTCCCATTGGTTGTAGCTGAATGATGGTATTTCATCTGTGAGATACCCACCAGCTACATTCAGCCAGAGATTCTGCATCTGTCAAGGTAATGCAGCCCAGTGGGTGAGCATAACCTGCGTCCACCTGCGCCGCTGGCATCGACTACTCTCCCATCATCAGCACTATTCATGAAAGGAACACGTTGTCACCTGGCGACCGGAGTACAAATTGACGGAGCGGACTCCGTTGGTGACTTAACAGCCGTGTGCGGCAATGATGCAAACCTGGCTGCGGGCCATCCTCAGGGCAATGTGACACACGTGCCTTTTATGGCTCACGTGTTGATCCGAATTCTCCAGCAATTTTTAAAACACCATCACGGCCTACATGGCCTTGTGCAGCGGGCACGCTCGCTATGTGCTCACTTCCATCGTGCGCACACAGCAGCTCAACAACTTTCATCACTCCGGAAGTCTTAGGGTCTGGCAGTTAAACGCCGGAAATGCGATGTTCCGACACGCAGGAATTGGAATCTGCACATGTTGCAGCGTGTGTGGCAGCACCGCAGAGCCCTGCTGAAATACGGTAAGACATATAGCCTGGGATAAGTTGATCCAGAGGTGGTGCAGATCACGCTGCTGGAGTGGTGTCAGATCAAGGACCTATGCACCCTGCTACACAGTTTTGAAATGTCGACGAAGATGTTTAGCACTGGCGATGCCATTCTCAGCGTGACAATTCTGGTCATCTACATGATGGAGCACACTGTAATTATTATTCGGAGTCAGGTGTTGGGACAAGAGGAAGGGGAGGAAGTACAGGAGGAGTCATATGCGGAAGGGATAACAAGATCTACGAGGTCCAGATGGTCAGCGGCACCTATGCGGCAGTCATGGTGAGGGAGAGGGATTAACAAGGGCGCATAGTATCAGCAAAAAGTGTTGATGAAAGTGCAGGAGCCCATGAAGAAATGGAGGACGAACTGGCGATGGGCATGGAAGACTCAGCAGATGAGTGAGAGCTTGCTCACATTTCGGTTGTGCGAGGTTGTGGGTAGAGGGCAGAGGAAGGATGCACGATTCTCACCTCTCTGCCACCAACACACCAAGGACTTGGTCCTCCTGGATGCACAAGACACATGAGCGCCTTCTTGCTGCACTACCTACATGACCCTCGGATTGTATGAATTTGAAGTAATCCTGAATACTGGGTTGCCACACTGTTAGATCCCCGGTACAAGACAAAATTTGGCGAACTAATTCCTGCCATAGAAATAGACGCACGTATACAGGAGTATCTGCAGAATGTGGTACGCAATCTTAGATCTACTTTTCCACTAAACACCAGTGCTGCACAGAGTGAATCTCAACACTTTGTCATGGATAGGAGGAAATGGTCTTTTACTTGTCCACATCGGAGGGACCGAGGGATGGCTGCTGTGCTGAGATGGCGTTGAGTACGGTGTCCCTGCACAGTTGCACTTTTGGTCATATCCCAAAATGAGTTGAAAAAGGACAGATGCTGTTGGAAAGGGGAACAGGTGTGTTGGAAAGGGGAAAAAAATTTTGGTCCGTGGATTTGGTGGTTAAACAACTGTAACATTTGCTGAAGAAACAACATCTGTTACAGTGGGACTGGCAGATTTGGATAAAGTGGTATATAATCTGTGACCGCTATATAACAAAAATTAATAAGAAAAGAAAGAGAAAGGTATATATCACCTTCAGCAGTCAGTGTCCACCGTGCTCCCAGTTGGAAAAGGAGAGGTTGGCAACTTGAAGGTTTGGTGGAGGATACAGAGCTGTGTGGCTATGAAACTAATAGTAGCCTGAACCGAGTTAGACGCCATTCGGATCTGGAGACTGTGAGCCCTGTTAGCGTCACAGGGTCCACATGCCCACCCAGCCCAGGAACTCCCTGTTAACAACACAGGGGCCATTGAGTACGCTGACCGTGTGCGTAGGGGCCACACCTGTGGACAGCAGGCGCATCAGCAGCAGCAGGCCTGTTAATGCCACTGGGCTGCACAAGCAGGACTGTTAGGACAGGAGCTGGTCTTAACCGTTCTGCGTTACCAACTGTGGTGGTGGCCTGCATCCACCACCCTATCCCTGCCTACCTCTGGCCTAAAGCCGCAATGGGTTCAACACATGGAGGTGTGCTCTTTCGGAGCATAATAGAAGACTGCGCACCTCCTTGTTGGCTCCAGCCCCTTTTATAACCTGGGTCCGCCCCAAACCAGGGTGAACCACAATGCACCTCCTGGAGACAAAAGCAGAGTGACACGTCATGAGTGGCATAACTAGCGTCCTATTTGGAAACGCAACTTCAATGATGACCTCATGGCTGCCATGACCCAAACACCTCACCAGTCATCGTCTGACCATCAATAATGCGGTGACAAGTCATAGGTGTGGGCCTCTGCAAGCCATTTGGGAGGACACCTGATGCCCTGTGGTCTATATGGGACCCCCACATCAGGGCCAGGGCCAAAGAGTTCATTACCGGACCTAGTCTCTGATGCAGGAAGTGCCTGAGCATGCTCAGTAGCATGAAATACAGTCTCTGAAAAAAGACTATCAGCTTTAGCATGGTGTCTAGGCACAAAACAGGACTTAGACCCGGCACAGAATGCAAGCACCTGTGCAAAGAGGCTTTTCACACTTAGTGTGGGAGCATGCGCTGTATCCCGAAATGAAGACTTAGCGTCAGGAATGGCACAGTCAGGCTGAGCATACTCACTAGGCGAAACACTGTAATTATGCTGCAGCTGGGGTACATCGGCACACGCATGCGCACTAGCTGCCTCTCCACACTTAGACGTGGAGGGGAAATTTGTCTTGGAGATGCTGTCTATGAACAGAAGGAAAAGCTAAAGGAAGCCTGACTTTCTATCCCTCCGAATTATGAAATGCAGCAATGAATTCCATGAGTTTGCTATAACATTAGCGTAGCTAAATGTGCATGAGGGTGTGATGTAGAGGTGCTAGAAATAGCTTGTCACCAGTGGGGCACTAATGGAATACAACAGCCAGTTCTATGATGCCACAAAATGGCAGTATTTTGTGCTATCATTATAGCTTATTAAAAACAGAGCACGAGGTTGTCATGCAGAGGTGCTGCACATAGATTTGCAGTAGTGTGAATAGACAAAAGTACAATAGCCACGTTTAGGATACAACTAGGTACACTGAGTGTTTGCTACTATAAATGGCTGAGTTTAAAAAAGTTTGAGTGTGCAATGCAGGCAGACGTGCTGCAAATAACGTTCCAATACTGTGAATTGACAAAAGTACAATAGCCACGTTTAGGATACAACTAGGTACAGTGAGTGTTTGCTAGTATAATGGCTGAGTTTAAAAAAGTTAGAGTGTGCAATGCAGGCAGACGTGCTGCAAATAACGTTCCAATACTGTGAATTGACAAAAGTACAATAGCCACGTTTAGGATACAACTAGGTACAGTGAGTGTTTGCTAGTATAATGGCTGAGTTTAAAAAAGTTTGAGTGTGCAATGCAGGCAGACGTGCTGCAAATAACGTTCCAATACTGTGAATTGACAAAAGTACAATAGCCACGTTTAGGATACAACTAGGTACAGTGAGTGTTTGCTAGTATAATGGCTGAGTTTAAAAAAGTTAGAGTGTGCAATGCAGGCAGACGTGCTGCAAATATCGTTCCAATACTGTGAATAGACAAAAGTAAAATAGCCACGTTTAGGATACAACTAGGTACACTGAGTGTTTGCTAGTATAATGGCTGAGTTTAAAAAAGTTAGAGTGTGCAATGCAGGCAGACGTGCTGCAAATAACGTTCCAATACTGTGAATAGACAAAAGTACAATAGCCACGTTTAGGATACAACTAGGTACACTGAGTGTTTGCTACTATAAATGGCTGAGTTTAAAAAAGTTTGAGTGTGCAATGCAGGCAGACGTGCTGCAAATAACGTTCCAATACTGTGAATTGACAAAAGTACAATAGCCACGTTTAGGATACAACTAGGTACAGTGAGTGTTTGCTAGTATAATGGCTGAGTTTAAAAAAGTTTGAGTGTGCAATGCAGGCAGACGTGCTGCAAATAACGTTCCAATACTGTGAATTGACAAAAGTACAATAGCCACGTTTAGGATACAACTAGGTACACTGAGTGTTTGCTACTATAAATGGCTGAGTTTAAAAAAGTTAGAGTGTGCAATGCAGGCAGACGTGCTGCAAATATCGTTCCAATACTGTGAATAGACAAAAGTACAATAGCCACGTTTAGGATACAACTAGGTACACTGAGTGTTTGCTAGTATAATGGCTTAGTAACAATGAGTTGTAGTGTGCAATGCAGGCAGACGTGCTCTGCAAATGTCTTTGCACTAGTGGGACTATAGCAAAGTCCAATAGCCACGTTTAGGATGCCACTAGGTACACTGAGTGTTTGCTAGTAAAATTGCTTAGTTTAAAAAAGTTGGAGTGTGCAATGCAGGCAGATGTGCTCTGCTAATATCTTTGCACTAGTGGGACTATAGCAAAGTCCAATAGCCACGTATAGGATGCCACTAGGTACACTGAGTGTTTGCTAGTATAATGGCTTAGTTAAAATGAGTTTGAGTGTGCAATGCAGGCAGACGCGCTATGCAAATGTCTTTGCACTAGTGGGACTATAGCAAAGTCCAATAGCCACGTATAGGATGCCACTAGGTACACTGAGTGTTTGCTAGTATAATGGCTTGGTTAGAATGAGTTGTAGTGTGCAATGCAGGCAGACGCGCTCTGCAAATGTCTTTGCACTAGTGGGACTATAGCAAAGTCCAATAGCCACGTATAGGATGCCACTAGGTACACTGAGTGTTTGCTAGTATAATGGCTTAGTTAAAATGAGTTTGAGTGTGCAATGCAGGCAGACGCGCTATGCAAATGTCTTTGCACTAGTGGGACTATAGCAAAGTCCAATAGCCACGTATAGGATGCCACTAGGTACACTGAGTGTTTGCTAGTATAATGGCTTGGTTTTAATGAGTTGGAGTGTGCAATGCAGGCAGACGCGCTCTGCAAATGTCTTTGCACTAGTGGGACTATAGCAAAGTCCAATAGCCACGTATAGGATGCCACTAGGTACACTGAGTGTTTGCTAGTATAATGGCTTGGTTAGAATGAGTTGTAGTGTGCAATGCAGGCAGATGTGCTCTGCTAATGTCTTTGCACTAGTGGGACTATAGCAAAGTCCAATAGCCACGTATAGGATGCCACTAGGTACACTGAGTGTTTGCTAGTATAATGGCTTAGTTAAAATGAGTTTGAGTGTGCAATGCAGGCAGACGCGCTATGCAAATGTCTTTGCACTAGTGGGACTATAGCAAAGTCCAATAGCCACGTATAGGATGCCACTAGGTACACTGAGTGTTTGCTAGTATAATGGCTTGGTTAGAATGAGTTGTAGTGTGCAATGCAGGCAGATGTGCTCTGCTAATGTCTTTGCACTAGTGGGACTATAGCAAAGTCCAATAGCCACGTATAGGATGCCACTAGGTACACTGAGTGTTTGCTAGTATAATGGCTTAGTTAAAATGAGTTTGAGTGTGCAATGCCGGCAGACGCGCTATGCAAATGTCTTTGCACTAGTGGGACTATAGCAAAGTCCAATAGCCACGTATAGGATGCCACTAGGTACACTGAGTGTTTGCTAGTATAATGGCTTGGTTTTAATGAGTTGGAGTGTGCAATGCAGGCAGACGCGCTCTGCAAATGTCTTTGCACTAGTGGGACTATAGCAAAGTCCAATAGCCACGTATAGGATGCCACTAGGTACACTGAGTGTTTGCTAGTATAATGGCTTGGTTAGAATGAGTTGTAGTGTGCAATGCAGGCAGACGCGCTCTGCAAATGTCTTTGCACTAGTGGGACTATAGCAAAGTCCAATAGCCACGTATAGGATGCCACTAGGTACACTGAGTGTTTGCTAGTATAATGGCTTGGTTAGAATGAGTTGTAGTGTGCAATGCAGGCAGATGTGCTCTGCTAATGTCTTTGCACTAGTGGGACTATAGCAAAGTCCAATAGCCACGTATAGGATGCCACTAGGTACACTGAGTGTTTGCTAGTATAATGGCTTAGTTAAAATGAGTTTGAGTGTGCAATGCCGGCAGACGCGCTATGCAAATGTCTTTGCACTAGTGGGACTATAGCAAAGTCCAATAGCCACGTATAGGATGCCACTAGGTACACTGAGTGTTTGCTAGTATAATGGCTTGGTTTTAATGAGTTGGAGTGTGCAATGCAGGCAGACGCGCTCTGCAAATGTCTTTGCACTAGTGGGACTATAGCAAAGTCCAATAGCCACGTATAGGATGCCACTAGGTACACTGAGTGTTTGCTAGTATAATGGCTTGGTTAGAATGAGTTGTAGTGTGCAATGCAGGCAGACGCGCTCTGCAAATGTCTTTGCACTAGTGGGACTATAGCAAAGTCCAATAGCCACGTATAGGATGCCACTAGGTACACTGAGTGTTTGCTAGTATAATGGCTTGGTTAGAATGAGTTGTAGTGTGCAATGCAGGCAGACGCGCTCTGCAAATGTCTTTGCACTAGTGGGACTATAGCAAAGTCCAATAGCCACGTATAGGATGCCACTAGGTACACTGAGTGTTTGCTAGTATAATGGCTTGGTTAGAATGAGTTGTAGTGTGCAATGCAGGCAGACGCGCTCTGCAAATGTCTTTGCACTAGTGGGACTATAGCAAAGTCCAATAGCCACGTATAGGATGCCACTAGGTACACTGAGTGTTTGCTAGTATAATGGCTTAGTTAAAATGAGTTTGAGTGTGCAATGCAGGCAGACGCGCTATGCAAATGTCTTTGCACTAGTGGGACTATAGCAAAGTCCAATAGCCACGTATAGGATGCCACTAGGTACACTGAGTGTTTGCTAGTATAATGGCTTGGTTTTAATGAGTTGGAGTGTGCAATGCAGGCAGACGCGCTCTGCAAATGTCTTTGCACTAGTGGGACTATAGCAAAGTCCAATAGCCACGTATAGGATGCCACTAGGTACACTGAGTGTTTGCTAGTATAATGGCTTGGTTAGAATGAGTTGTAGTGTGCAATGCAGGCAGATGTGCTCTGCTAATGTCTTTGCACTAGTGGGACTATAGCAAAGTCCAATAGCCACGTATAGGATGCCACTAGGTACACTGAGTGTTTGCTAGTATAATGGCTTAGTTAAAATGAGTTTGAGTGTGCAATGCAGGCAGACGCGCTATGCAAATGTCTTTGCACTAGTGGGACTATAGCAAAGTCCAATAGCCACGTATAGGATGCCACTAGGTACACTGAGTGTTTGCTAGTATAATGGCTTGGTTAGAATGAGTTGTAGTGTGCAATGCAGGCAGATGTGCTCTGCTAATGTCTTTGCACTAGTGGGACTATAGCAAAGTCCAATAGCCACGTATAGGATGCCACTAGGTACACTGAGTGTTTGCTAGTATAATGGCTTAGTTAAAATGAGTTTGAGTGTGCAATGCCGGCAGACGCGCTATGCAAATGTCTTTGCACTAGTGGGACTATAGCAAAGTCCAATAGCCACGTATAGGATGCCACTAGGTACACTGAGTGTTTGCTAGTATAATGGCTTGGTTTTAATGAGTTGGAGTGTGCAATGCAGGCAGACGCGCTCTGCAAATGTCTTTGCACTAGTGGGACTATAGCAAAGTCCAATAGCCACGTATAGGATGCCACTAGGTACACTGAGTGTTTGCTAGTATAATGGCTTGGTTAGAATGAGTTGTAGTGTGCAATGCAGGCAGACGCGCTCTGCAAATGTCTTTGCACTAGTGGGACTATAGCAAAGTCCAATAGCCACGTATAGGATGCCACTAGGTACACTGAGTGTTTGCTAGTATAATGGCTTGGTTAGAATGAGTTGTAGTGTGCAATGCAGGCAGATGTGCTCTGCTAATGTCTTTGCACTAGTGGGACTATAGCAAAGTCCAATAGCCACGTATAGGATGCCACTAGGTACACTGAGTGTTTGCTAGTATAATGGCTTAGTTAAAATGAGTTTGAGTGTGCAATGCCGGCAGACGCGCTATGCAAATGTCTTTGCACTAGTGGGACTATAGCAAAGTCCAATAGCCACGTATAGGATGCCACTAGGTACACTGAGTGTTTGCTAGTATAATGGCTTGGTTTTAATGAGTTGGAGTGTGCAATGCAGGCAGACGCGCTCTGCAAATGTCTTTGCACTAGTGGGACTATAGCAAAGTCCAATAGCCACGTATAGGATGCCACTAGGTACACTGAGTGTTTGCTAGTATAATGGCTTGGTTAGAATGAGTTGTAGTGTGCAATGCAGGCAGATGTGCTCTGCTAATGTCTTTGCACTAGTGGGACTATAGCAAAGTCCAATAGCCACGTATAGGATGCCACTAGGTACACTGAGTGTTTGCTAGTATAATGGCTTGGTTAGAATGAGTTGTAGTGTGCAACGCAGGCAGACGCGCTCTGCAAATGTCTTTGCACTAGTGGGACTATAGCAAAGTCCAATAGCCACGTATAGGATGCCACTAGGTACACTGAGTGTTTGCTAGTATAATGGCTTGGTTAGAATGAGTTGTAGTGTGCAATGCAGGCAGACGCGCTCTGCAAATGTCTTTGCACTAGTGGGACTATAGCAAAGTCCAATAGCCACGTATAGGATGCCACTAGGTACACTGAGTGTTTGCTAGTATAATGGCTTAGTTATCAGTTGGAGTGTGCAGAGGACAGGAGGGTACAGTGGCAGGATTGTGGGTATGGGTAGAGGAATGGAAGCCTGCCTTTCTATTCCCTCCTAATGGTGAAATGCAGGTAGGAAATCCCTGACCTGGGCTACACAGACGCTGTTGCTGTTTGCAGGACCTGTCACCTATGGCTCTCTGACCCTGCCGGTTGGAGCCCTTAAAAGGACTGCTAGAATGTGCTCTCCCTAAGCTGTCTAACGCTGTGTATGCAGTGCATACAGCTGTATCGGCTATAGGACTCAGGAAGACGGAGCTGCGACAGTGATGTCTGACACCAAAGACGCAGAAGGCAGATAATGGCGTCCGTGAAGAAAATGTCCGGTTTTATAATGCAGGGACATGTGACATGCAGATCCTATCACACATGCCGTTGCTTCTCTGGCTCAAAGTCCACTTAGCTGTGTGTGTGTCTGGGATTGGCTGACATGCTGGCCCGCCCCACAAGACGCGCGCACTTAGGGAAGGAAGACAAGAAAAAAAAAAAAAAAAAATGGCGATCGCCATTATAGAAACAGCAGTGATCTGAAGGCGCTGTTCACGCACACTATACACTGAAATGTGATAATAGTTTGATTCACAGAGTGACTTACACTATTACAGCAGAAACCAAGCTATGATTTAGCTGTTTTTTGGCTGCTAGAACCGTTCTCGAACGTTTCTAGAACTACCGAGCTTTTGCAAAAAGCTCGAGTTCTAGTTCGATCTAGAACATGCCCCAAAATCACTCGAGCCGCGAACTGGAGAACCACGAACCACGAACCGCGCTCAACTCTACTAGTGAGTATGCTCAGCCTGACTGTGCCATTCCTGACGCTAAGTCTTCATTTCGGGATACAGCGCATGCTCCCACACTAAGTGTGAAAAGCCTCTTTGCACAGGTGCTTGCATTCTGTGCCGGGTCTAAGTCCTGTTTTGTGCCTAGACACCATGCTAAAGCTGATAGTCTTTTTTCAGAGACTGTATTTCATGCTACTGAGCATGCTCAGGCACTTCCTGCATCAGAGACTAGGTCCGGTAATGAACTCTTTGGCCCTGGCCCTGATGTGGGGGTCCCATATAGACCACAGGGCATCAGGTGTCCTCCCAAATGGCTTGCAGAGGCCCACACCTATGACTTGTCACCGCATTATTGATGGTCAGACGATGACTGGTGAGGTGTTTGGGTCATGGCAGCCATGAGGTCATCATTGAAGTTGCGTTTCCAAATAGGACGCTAGTTATGCCACTCATGACGTGTCACTCTGCTTTTGTCTCCAGGAGGTGCATTGTGGTTCACCCTGGTTTGGGGCGGACCCAGGTTATAAAAGGGGCTGGAGCCAACAAGGAGGTGCGCAGTCTTCTATTATGCTCCGAAAGAGCACACCTCCATGTGTTGAACCCATTGCGGCTTTAGGCCAGAGGTAGGCAGGGATAGGGTGGTGGATGCAGGCCACCACCACAGTTGGTAACGCAGAACGGTTAAGACCAGCTCCTGTCCTAACAGTCCTGCTTGTGCAGCCCAGTGGCATTAACAGGCCTGCTGCTGCTGATGCGCCTGCTGTCCACAGGTGTGGCCCCTACGCACACGGTCAGCGTACTCAATGGCCCCTGTGTTGTTAACAGGGAGTTCCTGGGCTGGGTGGGCATGTGGACCCTGTGACGCTAACAGGGCTCACAGTCTCCAGATCCGAATGGCGTCTAACTCGGTTCAGGCTACTATTAGTTTCATAGCCACACAGCTCTGTATCCTCCACCAAACCTTCAAGTTGCCAACCTCTCCTTTTCCAACTGGGAGCACGGTGGACACTGACTGCTGAAGGTGATATATACCTTTCTCTTTCTTTTCTTATTAATTTTTGTTATATAGCGGTCACAGATTATATACCACTTTATCCAAATCTGCCAGTCCCACTGTAACAGATGTTGTTTCTTCAGCAAATGTTACAGTTGTTTAACCACCAAATCCACGGACCAAAATTTTTTTCCCCTTTCCAACACACCTGTTCCCCTTTCCAACAGCATCTGTCCTTTTTCAACTCATTTTGGGATATGACCAAAAGTGCAACTGTGCAGGGACACCGTACTCAACGCCATCTCAGCACAGCAGCCATCCCTCGGTCCCTCCGATGTGGACAAGTAAAAGACCATTTCCTCCTATCCATGACAAAGTGTTGAGATTCACTCTGTGCAGCACTGGTGTTTAGTGGAAAAGTAGATCTAAGATTGCGTACCACATTCTGCAGATACTCCTGTATACGTGCGTCTATTTCTATGGCAGGAATTAGTTCGCCAAATTTTGTCTTGTACCGGGGATCTAACAGTGTGGCAACCCAGTATTCAGGATTAGTTCAAATTCATACAATCCGAGGGTCATGTAGGTAGTGCAGCAAGAAGGCGCTCATGTGTCTTGTGCATCCAGGAGGACCAAGTCCTTGGTGTGTTGGTGGCAGAGAGGTGAGAATCGTGCATCCTTCCTCTGCCCTCTACCCACAACCTCGCACAACCGAAATGTGAGCAAGCTCTCACTCATCTGCTGAGTCTTCCATGCCCATCGCCAGTTCGTCCTCCATTTCTTCATGGGCTCCTGCACTTTCATCAACACTTTTTGCTGATACTATGCGCCCTTGTTAATCCCTCTCCCTCACCATGACTGCCGCATAGGTGCCGCTGACCATCTGGACCTCGTAGATCTTGTTATCCCTTCCGCATATGACTCCTCCTGTACTTCCTCCCCTTCCTCTTGTCCCAACACCTGACTCCGAATAATAATTACAGTGTGCTCCATCATGTAGATGACCAGAATTGTCACGCTGAGAATGGCATCGCCAGTGCTAAACATCTTCGTCGACATTTCAAAACTGTGTAGCAGGGTGCATAGGTCCTTGATCTGACACCACTCCAGCAGCGTGATCTGCACCACCTCTGGATCAACTTATCCCAGGCTATATGTCTTACCGTATTTCAGCAGGGCTCTGCGGTGCTGCCACACACGCTGCAACATGTGCAGATTCCAATTCCTGCGTGTCGGAACATCGCATTTCCGGCGTTTAACTGCCAGACCCTAAGACTTCCGGAGTGATGAAAGTTGTTGAGCTGCTGTGTGCGCACGATGGAAGTGAGCACATAGCGAGCGTGCCCGCTGCACAAGGCCATGTAGGCCGTGATGGTGTTTTAAAAATTGCTGGAGAATTCGGATCAACACGTGAGCCATAAAAGGCACGTGTGTCACATTGCCCTGAGGATGGCCCGCAGCCAGGTTTGCATCATTGCCGCACACGGCTGTTAAGTCACCAACGGAGTCCGCTCCGTCAATTTGTACTCCGGTCGCCAGGTGACAACGTGTTCCTTTCATGAATAGTGCTGATGATGGGAGAGTAGTCGATGCCAGCGGCGCAGGTGGACGCAGGTTATGCTCACCCACTGGGCTGCATTACCTTGACAGATGCAGAATCTCTGGCTGAATGTAGCTGGTGGGTATCTCACAGATGAAATACCATCATTCAGCTACAACCAATGGGAAGACACCACACCCTTTTTTATGCCCATCCTGTCTGCAGACCACTGCCAGACATAGCTATGAACCTCTGGTTAATTTTACCCCCAGTTCAGTTTTATGATTTTGTGTGCTTGTTACCTGACTACTTTTCCTGCTTGCTGTTTATGTACCTTGTTGGCCGATACGCATTTCACCTCTGCTTGTTTTCTGATTAAGTCCTGGCCGTCCCATTCTGTTCCTGTTCCTCAATTAATGTTTTGACCCTGCCTGACTACTATTCTCTGTAATAGCGGTGTGACTCACATTTCCCATACATTTCAAAGTAAAACTTTGACCGCCTGATGGCATTGAGCTCTGCTGCCAGCATAGTAAGGAGGTGTGTGGTAGTCCTTGTGCGCAGTTGCAAGGAAGGGTGGCCTGACCACACAGGGTTTGCGCAAAGGTAGAGGACCCACACGAGGTTGAAGAGGCAGAAGCAGTGTATTAACTTCTACATACAGAACAAGGATTGAAACAACTCGTGGGGACGGCAAGACTTGTACAGCAGACCCTTCTCCATCTCTCACCATAGTTTGCCAGTGCCCAGTCAGTGACATGTAATGACCCTGTCTATGCTTACTGGTCCAAGTATCTGTGTTGAAATGCACCCTGTCGCACACAGATTTTCTCAAGGAAGTGGTGATGTTGTGTGCGACATGCCGGTGTAGCGCGGGCATGCTTTTCTTGGAGAAGCAGTGGTGATTGGGCATCTGGTACTGGGGCACAGCGACAGACATAAGGTCTGTAAAATCCTGTGTGTCCACTACGCGTAAAGGCAGCATTTCGGTAGCCAACAGCTTACAGAGGGATAGAGTCAACCACTTAGCTTTGTCATGGGTCGCAGTAAGTGGCCTTTTATTTGACCACATCTGAGGGACAGAGATCTGGCTGCTGTCTGTAGACGGTGTTGAGTAGGGTGTCCCTGGAAAAATGCAGGTTTGTGAGAAAAGTGCAGGCGGAGACATGATGTTGGCTTCATCTTGCCTTCAGATCTGTTCATCTTGTATCATTTTTAAAAAACACAGCAAGCAAGGGTTACTCCAAGCGGAGTCTCCCTTTTTTTCCAAAAATTGGGCCCCACACAGACACCTTATCAGTGGCAGCACTTGTGCCCTAGTTGCAAACAGGATGTTTTGATTTGCATCAAGCACATTCCAAATCCACAAGCATTTACTCTCCCCAGGATGACACAGGGGTAGTAAATTCCTTCTGGATCCATGACTTGTTCATTTTGATGAACGTCAGTCTGTCCACATTGTCACTGGACAGACGCGTGCGCTTATCTGTCAGCACACACCCAGCAGCACTGAAGACACGTTCAGAGACAACGCTGGCAGCTGGACACGACAAAATCTTCGAGGCGTAACTGGAGAGCTCTTGACATTTTTCTAGATTTGAAGCACAAAAGGAGCAAGGCTCCATTTGCAAAGTCATTGCATCGATGTTCATTTGGAGATACTCCTGTATCATCCTCTCCATCCGTTGACTATGTGTCAGACTTGTTGTCTCTGGTGGCCTTGCAAAGGAGGGTCTAAAAAAATTATGAAAAGATTCCATAAAATTGCTGTTACCAGCACCAGATACGGTCCTACTGGTACGGGTAGACTGTTGAAGATGACGAGGCCGTCCCATGTTTGTCAAGTTACAACTGGGAGAATCACTCCCTTCACCTGCACGGTTGTTTGGTGGAAAAGCCGAGCTAAGATCGAGTAACAGCTTCTGCTGATACTCCTGCATACGTGCGTCCCTTTCTATGGGTGGAATTATGTCACAAAATTTGGACTTGTCCCGGGGATCTAATAGTGTGGCAAGCCAGTAGTCATCATCACTTCTAATTTTGACAATACGAGGGTCATGTTGGAGGTAGTGCAACAAGAAGGCACTCATGTGTCTTGCGCAGCCATGCGCACCAAGTCCACGCTGTGTTTGTGGCATAGAGGTGCTAACCGTTCTTTCTTCCTCTGTCATCTCCCCCCAACCTCTTTCAACTGAAATTTGACCAAGGTCCCCCTCATCTGCTGAGTCTTCCATGTCCATGGACAGTTCGTCCTCCATATCTTCATGTCCTCCTGCACCTTCCTCAACATCTCACCTGCTACCATGCGCCCTTGTTGATCCCTGTCCCCCATGGTCCCATGCCTGCCGCGTTGGTGATGATGAACGTCTGGACCTTGGTGATGTTGTTGTGTCTTGCGCATATGAATCCTCCTGTAGTTCCTCCCCTTCCTGTTGTCCCACCCCCTGACTACGAATAGTGTTTAGCGTGTGCTCCAGCATGTAAATGACTGTAATCGTCATGCTGATAATGGCATTGTCAGCGCTAAACATATTCGTCGCCATGTCGAAACTGTGCAGAAGGGTGCATAGGTCCTTGATCTGAGATCACTCCATCAGGGTGATCTGCCCCACTTCTGCATCTCGTTGGCCCAGGCTATACATCATGACGTATTGCACCAGGGCTCGCCGGTGCTGCCACAGTCGCTGTAACATGTGGAGAGTTGAATTCCAGCGTGTCGCCACATCGCATTTCAGGCGATGAACCGGCAGGCCGAAAGACTTCTGGAGCGATGCAAGTCGCTCAGGTGCGGCGGTTGAACGGCGGAAGTGAGCACTGCAGACAGTTTCCGTGCCCTGGTCAGAAGGCCATCTAGGCCGGGATAGTGTGTTAAAAATTGCTGGACAACAAGGTTAAACACGTGAGCCATACAAGGCACGTGTGTCACCTTGCCCAGGCGAAGGGCCGCACCCAGGTTTGCAGCATTGTCGCACACGGCCTTACCAGGCTGCAGGTTGAGTGGAGACAACCATTTATCAAAATCAGTCTCCAGAGCTGCCCACAACTCAGTCGCTGTGTGACTCCTATTTCAAAGACATGTCAAGCTAAAGACCGCCTGATGCCGTTGCGCTCTGCTACCAGCATAGTAATGAGGGGTGCGTGATTCCTTCTGCGCAGTGAGAACGCTGGTGGCCTGACCAGGCAGGCTTGGGGCGGAGGTGGAGGACCCAGATGAGGTGGAGGATGCAGAAGCAGTGGCGGAACTTGGACAGACAGAGGATTGACACACAAGTCGTGGGGACGGCAAGACTTGTGCAGCAGACCCTTCACCATCTATCACCATAGTTACCCAGTGGCCAGTCAGCGACATGTAACGTCCCTGTCCATGCTTACTGGTCCAAGTATCGGTGGTGAAATGCACCCGTTCACACACAGAGTTTCTCAAGGAAGCGGTGATGTTGTGTGCGACATGCTGGTGTAGCGCGGGCACACCTTTCTTAGAGAAGTAGTGGCGACTAGGCATCTGGTACTGGGGCACAGCGACAGACATAAGGTCTCTAAAATCCTGTGTGTCCACTAGGCGGAAAGGCAGCATTTCTGTAGTCAACAGCTTACAGAGGGATAGAGTCAACCTCTTCGCTTTGTCATGGGTCGCAGGAAGTGGCCTTTTATTTGACCACATCTGAGGGACAGAGATCTGGCTGCTGTGTGTAGACGGTGTTGAGTCGGGTGTCCCTGGAAAAATGCAGCTTTGTGAGGAAAGTGCAGGCGGAGACATGATGTTGCCTTCATCCAAAGTTGGTGCTATCGATGTCTGAGAGAGCTGTACACACTCACTTGTTTCCCCTTCCAAACCAACTGACGACCTACCAAGCAAACTGCCTGTTGCGGTTACAGTGGTGGAAGTTGTGGGTGGAAAAACAGGTGTGACAGCTGTCCCCACAGTCCTAGAAGATGACGAGCGCGCGGATGCACTGGAAGGGGCAGGCGGTGGATGGTTCGCTCCGCTAGGCCGCATTGCAGCACGGTGAGCTTCCCATCGGGCCATATGATATTTATTCATGTGACGATTCATGGAAGAAGTTGTCAAACTGCTGAGGTTTTGACCTCTACTAAGAGAACCATGACAAATTTTACAGATCACATAATTTGGGCGATCTTTTTCTATGTCAAAAAAGGACCTGGCTAGGCAAGGCTTAGAGGCCATGCGACCTGTTGATCCACCCCGAATAATGCTCAGAGGCAGAGTGGTGGCTGAGGATGCAGTTGTAGACGTGCTACCAGTGCTCCGACTGTGTCCAGGAAGGCGCCAGGTTACTTCGACGTCGGTTGCATCCTCCTCCACCGCCTCTGTTGACCTCCTCGAGTGTCTGACTGTGGGTTGACAGTAGGTGTGATCTAGAACTTAATCATCAATTGTTGTGTTTGCACTCCCCTACCCCTCAGACCGAGTTTCTTCTTGCCCTGACCGAATATTTAAGTTGTCATCCCAATCGGGTATCTGCGTCTCATCTTCATCAGTATGTTCCTCATTGCCTATAACCACAGTTGTTGGAAAGGCAGCATTTTGGTAGCCAACAGTTTGCATATGATGAAAGTCAACCTCCAAGCCATTTCATGCCCTTCTAAAAGCATGTAAAACACAGCGAGGGGACTCCAACCACAGTCTCCCTCGTTGCCACTAACTGGGCCACACACACCCCACTTGACTGGCATCGGTTGAGCCCCCTTTTGAAAAAGAAAAAGATGCTTTGCATGAAGCACTCTCAAAAATACGCGTGCCTTTCCCGTCCCCTGGCTGACCCAGGGGAAGAAAAGTCCTCTGAGAGCCATGACTTGTTCATCTTGGTTCTTTTAGAGACACAGCGAGGGGACTCCAACCACAGTCTCCCTCGTTGCCACTAACTGGGCCACACACACCCCACTTGACTGGCATCGGTTGACCCCCCCTTTTGACAAAGAAAAAGATGCTTTGCATGAAGCACTCTCAAAAATACGCGTGCCTTTCCCGTCCCCTGGCTGACCCAGGGGAAGAAAAGTCCTCTGAGAGCCATGACTTGTTCATCTTGGTTCTTTTAGAGACACAGCGAGGGGACTCCAACCACAGTCTCCCTCGTTGCCACTAACTGGGCCACACACACCCCACTTGACTGGCATCGGTTGAGCCCCCTTTTGAAAAAGAAAAAGATGCTTTGCATGAAGCACTCTCAAAAATACGCGTGCCTTTCCCGTCCCCTGGCTGACCCAGGGGAAGAAAAGTCCTCTGAGAGCCATGACTTGTTCATCTTGGTTCTTTTAGAGACACAGCGAGGGGACTCCAACCACAGTCTCCCTCGTTGCCACTAACTGGGCCACACACACCCCACTTGACTGGCATCGGTTGACCCCCCCTTTTGACAAAGAAAAAGATGCTTTGCATGAAGCACTCTCAAAAATACGCGTGCCTTTCCCGTCCCCTGGCTGACCCAGGGGAAGAAAAGTCCTCTGAGAGCCATGACTTGTTCATCTTGGTTCTTTTAGAGACACAGCGAGGGGACTCCAACCACAGTCTCCCTCGTTGCCACTAACTGGGCCACACACACCCCACTTGACTGGCATCGGTTGACCCCCCCTTTTGACAAAGAAAAAGATGCTTTGCATGAAGCACTCTCAAAAATACGCGTGCCTTTCCCGTCCCCTGGCTGACCCAGGGGAAGAAAAGTCCTCTGAGAGCCATGACTTGTTCATCTTGGTTCTTTTAGAGACACAGCGAGGGGACTCCAACCACAGTCTCCCTCGTTGCCACTAACTGGGCCACACACACCCCACTTGACTGGCATCGGTTGAGCCCCCTTTTGAAAAAGAAAAAGATGCTTTGCATGAAGCACTCTCAAAAATACGCGTGCCTTTCCCGTCCCCTGGCTGACCCAGGGGAAGAAAAGTCCTCTGAGAGCCATGACTTGTTCATCTTGGTTCTTTTAGAGACACAGCGAGGGGACTCCAACCACAGTCTCCCTCGTTGCCACTAACTGGGCCACACACACCCCACTTGACTGGCATCGGTTGAGCCCCCTTTTGAAAAAGAAAAAGATGCTTTGCATGAAGCACTCTCAAAAATACGCGTGCCTTTCCCGTCCCCTGGCTGACCCAGGGGAAGAAAAGTCCTCTGAGAGCCATGACTTGTTCATCTTGGTTCTTTTAGAGACACAGCGAGGGGACTCCAACCACAGTCTCCCTCGTTGCCACTAACTGGGCCACACACACCCCACTTGACTGGCATCGGTTGAGCCCCCTTTTGAAAAAGAAAAAGATGCTTTGCATGAAGCACTCTCAAAAATACGCGTGCCTTTCCCGTCCCCTGGCTGACCCAGGGGAAGAAAAGTCCTCTGAGAGCCATGACTTGTTCATCTTGGTTCTTTTAGAGACACAGCGAGGGGACTCCAACCACAGTCTCCCTCGTTGCCACTAACTGGGCCACACACACCCCACTTGACTGGCATCGGTTGACCCCCCCTTTTGACAAAGAAAAAGATGCTTTGCATGAAGCACTCTCAAAAATACGCGTGCCTTTCCCGTCCCCTGGCTGACCCAGGGGAAGAAAAGTCCTCTGAGAGCCATGACTTGTTCATCTTGGTTCTTTTAGAGACACAGCGAGGGGACTCCAACCACAGTCTCCCTCGTTGCCACTAACTGGGCCACACACACCCCACTTGACTGGCATCGGTTGACCCCCCCTTTTGACAAAGAAAAAGATGCTTTGCATGAAGCACTCTCAAAAATACGCGTGCCTTTCCCGTCCCCTGGCTGACCCAGGGGAAGAAAAGTCCTCTGAGAGCCATGACTTGTTCATCTTGGTTCTTTTAGAGACACAGCGAGGGGACTCCAACCACAGTCTCCCTCGTTGCCACTAACTGGGCCACACACACCCCACTTGACTGGCATCGGTTGACCCCCCCTTTTGACAAAGAAAAAGATGCTTTGCATGAAGCACTCTCAAAAATACGCGTGCCTTTCCCGTCCCCTGGCTGACCCAGGGGAAGAAAAGTCCTCTGAGAGCCATGACTTGTTCATCTTGGTTCTTTTAGAGACACAGCGAGGGGACTCCAACCACAGTCTCCCTCGTTGCCACTAACTGGGCCACACACACCCCACTTGACTGGCATCGGTTGAGCCCCCTTTTGAAAAAGAAAAAGATGCTTTGCATGAAGCACTCTCAAAAATACGCGTGCCTTTCCCGTCCCCTGGCTGACCCAGGGGAAGAAAAGTCCTCTGAGAGCCATGACTTGTTCATCTTGGTTCTTTTAGAGACACAGCGAGGGGACTCCAACCACAGTCTCCCTCGTTGCCACTAACTGGGCCACACACACCCCACTTGACTGGCATCGGTTGACCCCCCCTTTTGACAAAGAAAAAGATGCTTTGCATGAAGCACTCTCAAAAATACGCGTGCCTTTCCCGTCCCCTGGCTGACCCAGGGGAAGAAAAGTCCTCTGAGAGCCATGACTTGTTCATCTTGGTTCTTTTAGAGACACAGCGAGGGGACTCCAACCACAGTCTCCCTCGTTGCCACTAACTGGGCCACACACACCCCACTTGACTGGCATCGGTTGACCCCCCCTTTTGACAAAGAAAAAGATGCTTTGCATGAAGCACTCTCAAAAATACGCGTGCCTTTCCCGTCCCCTGGCTGACCCAGGGGAAGAAAAGTCCTCTGAGAGCCATGACTTGTTCATCTTGGTTCTTTTAGAGACACAGCGAGGGGACTCCAACCACAGTCTCCCTCGTTGCCACTAACTGGGCCACACACACCCCACTTGACTGGCATCGGTTGAGCCCCCTTTTGAAAAAGAAAAAGATGCTTTGCATGAAGCACTCTCAAAAATACGCGTGCCTTTCCCGTCCCCTGGCTGACCCAGGGGAAGAAAAGTCCTCTGAGAGCCATGACTTGTTCATCTTGGTTCTTTTAGAGACACAGCGAGGGGACTCCAACCACAGTCTCCCTCGTTGCCACTAACTGGGCCACACACACCCCACTTGACTGGCATCGGTTGAGCCCCCTTTTGAAAAAGAAAAAGATGCTTTGCATGAAGCACTCTCAAAAATACGCGTGCCTTTCCCGTCCCCTGGCTGACCCAGGGGAAGAAAAGTCCTCTGAGAGCCATGACTTGTTCATCTTGGTTCTTTTAGAGACACAGCGAGGGGACTCCAACCACAGTCTCCCTCGTTGCCACTAACTGGGCCACACACACCCCACTTGACTGGCATCGGTTGAGCCCCCCTTTTGACAAAGAAAAAGATGCTTTGCATGAAGCACTCTCAAAAATACGCGTGCCTTTCGCCTCCCCTGGCTGACCCAGGGGAAGAAAAGTCCTCTGAGAGCCAGGTCCACATTGTCAGTGGACAGACACGTGTGCTTATCTGCCAGCAGACCCCCAGCAGCACTGAAGACAGGTTCCGAGAGAACGCTGGCTGCAGGACACGACAAGATCCTCAAGGCGTACGTGGCGAGCTCAGGCAATTTATCCAGATTGGAAGCCTAAAATGAGCAGGGCTCAAGTTGCACAATAATGGAATCGATGTTTCTTTGCATATACTCATATATCTGTGTGTCTCCCTCTTTTTCCTTGTCCAGCTGTTTTGTTTTCACATGAGTATATGTCCTTGTCACTTTCCCATGTGTTTGTGTTATGTTGTGAGTTGTTTGTCACCTTTTGGACACCTTTCAGGGTGTTTTCTAGGTGTTTTACTGTGTTTGTGATTGCCTGCCATTGTTTCCTATGGGCTCGAGTTCGGTTCGTCGAACGTTCGACGAGCCGAACTCGAGCCAGACCCCCCGTTCGGCGAACCGCCTCGAGCCGAACCGGGACCGGTTCGCTCATCTCTAATTATGATACTCAGCACAGATAAAGCCCGTGGGTAGAGGCTGCAGCCCCCAGCTATGTGCTTATCTTGGCTGCGTATCAAAATAAAAGGAACCACATGTGGCTTTTTTTTTTCAATTATTTGAATAAATAATTAAAAAAACAGCATGTGGTCCCCCACAATTTTGATATGCAGCCATGATAAAGCCCATCAGCTGGGGGCTGGTATTCTCAGGCAGGGGAAACCCAAGGTTATTGGCCCCCCCCCAGCCTAAAAATAGCAGCTGCAGCCACCTATCCATTAGATGTGTCAATTCCAGAACTTTACCCGGTCCCTCTCGATTGCCCTGGTACAATGGTAATCCTGGGTAATAAGGGGTTAATCACAGCTCACAGATGCCACTAAGCCCTAGATTAGTAATGAGAGGCATCTAGGAGACTCCCCGTTACTAATCTGTAAGTGAAAGTAAATAAACACAAACACTAAAAAAATCCTTTATTTGGAATAAAATACAAAAAAACACCCTCTTTGACCCCTTAATTAACCCCAAAACACGCCTGCAGGTCCAACGTAATTCACACAAGGTCCCATGACAATTCCAGCTCTGCTACATCTGAAGTCACAATGCGTGATCATGGAACATGACCACCCACTGTAGTCTTCAGGCAGAGATTGAGCAGCAGTGATGAGCGGTGACGTCACTCAGGTTAGTTGCAGGCACAGCTGGAGGTTCCCACGACCCTCCACCTGTGACCGCACCTAGCCTGACCTCTTCGTCTTGTGAAAGTATTACAATATTATTAATGGCACAGGGTAGATGGGAAAATGTTATAAATTCTCCATTATGGCCCAGAAGATTCAAGTTATGCCTCTAGTGTTGTATATTTAGAAGTGAGTATCAGCAGAATAGATGATACTAGAAACACCAGCATAGTGGCAATTATAAAACAAACACACTTTATAGTCCGGATTACACTAGAGAATTTCAGGATTTTTTTTGCATGCTTTCTATGAGATCTATATAGTAGATCTGTGCTGTAGGGACTTCCCGTAGATACTGTATCCTGCAAAATTTATCATATAACCCTGCAAAGACTATTAGGGGCAATGTCCACACTGGATAAAAATGCTACTGATTTTCTATGCAGAATTACAATCTGCTGTGGATTACAGTGGCAGATTAAAAAAATCCAAAAAATCCACATACTGCAAAATTTTCTACAATGGAAACTGAGCTGCACTGCGGATAATTAAAGTCAATATCTCTTCCGCATTTTCATAGCAGACATTACCTTGCTCAATGCAAAGAGGCTAAATAATGGTGAATCGATGGATTTGTGGATTTTTTTTTTCTGCAAATATTCAAAGCTGACTTTCTCAAATAGCCAAATTTAGCAAAAAGTCAAATTTATAAAAACTGACAAAATCAATCCACTCAATTCCAATTATGTAGAGCAAAATGCCTTAAAGGGAATCCGTCAATAGGATCAATCCTCCTACGCCGTTTATAGGACGCTGAATATAATGATACCTAGATATCCGCAATCTGATGTTTTATTCCGGAGAAATCCACATTTTTCTTAATATGTAAATGAGCTGTTAAGATCTATGGGCCAAACATAGATCTCCCTGAGAATCTGCAGCCAGAGTTTACTTTAAATTTAAGGGGTCATTTCCATATTGAGTCATGTATGTCAGGAGAGCAGACTGTCAGTCATTACATGTCTCACACAGTAACTCTGAAGGTAGATTGTCAGGGAGATCTATGTCCACCTCACAGATCTTATCTGCTCAATTACATAGTGCCGTCAATATGGGCATATAGGTCATAGGAAGCTGAATATGATACTGGGATATCTGAAGTCCGATATTTTATTCCAGATACATCTTAATTTTTCTTAATAAGTAAATGAGCTGCTAAGATCTATGGGCCAGACGTAGGTCTCCCTGAGAATCTGCAGCCAGAGTTTACTTTAAATGCCAATGTGAGTCATGTATGTCAGGAGAGCAGACTGTCAGTCATTACATGTCTCACACAGTAAACTCTGGACGTAGATTCTCAGGGAGATCTATGTCCATCTCACAGATCTTATCTGCTTAATTACATAGTGCCGTCTATATGGGCATCTAGGTCATAAGAAGCTGAATATGATACCTTGATATCTGACATCCAATATTTTATTCCAGATAAATCCTCATTTTTCTTAATATGTAAATGAGCTGTTAAGATCTATGGGCCAAACATAGATCTCCCTGAGAATCTGCAGCCAGAGTTTACTTTAATTTTAAGGGGTCATTTCCAGATTGAGTCATGTATGTCAGGAGAGCAGACTGTCAGTCATTACATGTCTTACACAGTAACTCTGAAGGTAGATTGTCAGGCAGATCTGTGTCCATCTCACAGATCTTATCTGCTTAATTACATAGTGCCATCTATATGGGCATATAGGTCATAGGAAGCTGAATATGATACTGGGATATCTGAAGTCCAATATTTTATTCCAGATACATCTTCATTTTTCTTAATATGTAAATGAGATACTAAGATCTATGGGCCAGACGTAGGTCTCCCTGAGACTCTGCAGCCAGAGTTTACTTTAAATGCCAATGTGAAACTTGTATGTTAGGAGAGTAGACTGTCAGTCATTACATGTCTCACACAGTAACTCTGAAGGTAAATTCTCCGGTAGATCTATGTCCATCTCACAGATCTTATCTGCTTAATTACATAGTGAATATGTTACCTTGATATCTGACATCCAATATTTTATTCCAGATAAATCCTCATTTTTCTTAATATGTAAATGAGCTGTTAAGATCTATGAGCCGAACATAGATTTCCCTGAGAATCTGCAGCCAGAGTTTACTTTAAATATAAGGGGTCATTTCCAAAGTGAGACAGGTATGTCAGGAGAGCAGACTGTCAGTTATTACATGTCTCACACAGTAACTCTGAAGGTAGATTCTCTGGTAGATCTTTGTCCATCTCACAGATCTTATCCGCTTAATTAAATAGTGTTGTCTATATGGACATACAAGTCATAGGAAGCTGAATATGATACCTTGATATTTGACATTGATATTTTATTTTAGATAAATCAACGTTTTTCTTAATATGTAAATGAGCTGTTAAGATCTATAAGCCGGACATAGATCTCTCTGAGAATCTGCTACCAGAACTTACTTTAAATAGAAAGGGTCATTTCCAAAGTGAGATATGTATGTCTGGAGAGCAGACTGTCAGTCATTACATGTCTCACACAGTAAACTTTGGATGCAGATAAATCCTCATTTTTCTTAATATGTAAATGAGCTGTTAAGATTTATCAGCCGAACATAGAATTCCCTGAGAATCTGCAGCCAGAGTTTACTTGAAATATAAGGGGCGTTCCTAAATTGAGACATGTCCGGAGAGCAGACTGTCAGTCATTACATGTCTCACACAGTAAACTCTGGATTCTTAGGGCGATCGTTCCCCGGCTCATAGATCTTATCCACTAAATTACATATTAAGAAAAATGTGGATTACTCTGGGATAAAATATCAGATCGCAAAATATTAAGGCATCATTTTTCTCAGCTTCCTATGACCTACATGGCCGTATAGATGGCTCGGGAGGGTTCATTCCACTGACAGATTCTCTTTTAAGTTTGATCTGCGTTCCTGTAATTGGGATGATTGCTCCTAGTAGCCACCTTTTCCCGTCCCCGTGCATTCACCATCCTTTTCTATTACTCTAGAAGCCATAGCCACGTGAGATAAGATCGGCCCTCTGCCCAGCATCACCATAATGAGATTCCCTCCAGTGTAAAGAAAGAGAATGTCACACATTGCAAACAGTTTATAATGGGACAATTCAGGCTCGCTGAGCGGTACTGAGCGGTATTATTTGCCGTGGACAAACATTACGAGAAATAAAATCTGCTTAACGTGTAGATACAAGGCCAAGCTAAGTGTGCGGTGTTTAACCACAGATATTACAGCCAATATACGGCCAAATCTAATTTATGATACGGTAACTATTTAAAGAGAAAATATTTCTGTTTGTTTCTTCTTTTTCACATTATTCATGGGAATCCGACAAGGATCCTTGTGCAGAACTTGCATTGGCCGACCCCACCCAACTCCCGATACGCCCTATACTCATAAGCAAATGGATATACACATTGCACACACAGAATTCAGAGTATTAACTCATACACTAAGCCTATTTTCTATTCTTTCACACAGTTGGCGTCTCACTGTTAGTGTTTCTGCCTCCCATACTACAAGTCCTGAGTTTTCAGTTCCATCAGAGTTGAACTACAAGAAGAACTTCAATATTTGCATTCCTTGGCACAGTGCTAGGAGGGTCTTTCTTCTGCTTTCCGGAGTTAGGAGATTATAGAAGTGTCGAAATTTCCAGAAAAGGGTAGCATTGCCCGTTCACGTGGTACACATCAGCTTGCTGGCTGGTGGCAACTCCTCCCATGGACCTTTCTGCAGCTGCCCCGATGATAGATACCTCCGTCCCTGTACATGAGTCATTCTGGAAAGGGATCCTCATTACCACAATTTTAGGTTTGGGTTCCCTTTGGCCTCTCGAGGGACCAATCATCTACTTAGGAAATAGGGATATCCATGAGTCATCTCAACATTTTCAGATGAGAGCAGCATTGGCCATTCACGTGGCTCACATCAGCTTCCTGGCTGGTGGCAACTTCTCCCATGGACCCTTTTCCAGCTGCACTGATAGTAGACTCAACCGTCCCTGTACATAAGTCATTCTAGAAAAGGATCCTCATTACCACAATTTTAGGTTAGGGTTCCCTTTGGCCTCCCGAGGGACAAATCATCTACTTAGAAAATAGGGATATCCACCAGTCATCCCAATATTTTCAGAAGAGAACATCATTGGCCATTCACGAGGCTCACATCAGGTCCCTGGCTGGTGGCAACTTCTCCCATGGACCCTTTTCCAGCTGCACTGATGCTAGACACATCCATCCCTGTACATGAGTCATTCTGGAAAGGGATCCTCATTACCACAATTTTAGGTTTGGGTTCCCTTTGGCCTCTCGAGGGACCAATCATCTACTTAGGAAATAGGGATATCCATGAGTCATCTCAACATTTTCAGATGAGAGCAGCATTGGCCATTCACGTGGCTCACATCAGCTTCCTGGCTGGTGGCAACTTCTCCCATGGACCCTTTTCCAGCTGCACTGATAGTAGACTCAACCGTCCCTGTACATAAGTCATTCTAGAAAAGGATCCTCATTACCACAATTTTAGGTTAGGGTTCCCTTTGGCCTCCCGAGGGACAAATCATCTACTTAGAAAATAGGGATATCCACCAGTCATCCCAATATTTTCAGAAGAGAACATCATTGGCCATTCACGAGGCTCACATCAGGTCCCTGGCTGGTGGCAACTTCTCCCATGGACCCTTTTCCAGCTGCACTGATGCTAGACACATCCATCCCTGTACATGAGTCATTCTGGAAAGGGATCCTCATTACCACAATTTTAGGTTTGAGTTCCCTTTGGCCTCCCGAGGGACCAATCATCTACTTAGAAAATAGGGATATCCACTAGTCATCTCGACATTTTCAGAAGAGAGCAGCATTGCCCGTTCATGTGGCACATATTAGGTCCCTGGCTGGGGGCAACTTCTCCCATGGACCCTTTTGCAGCTACACTGATGGTAGACACATCCGTCCCTGTACATAAGTCATTCTAGAAAACGATCCTCATTACCACAATTTTAGGTTTGGGTTCCCTTTGGCCACCCGAGAGACCAATCATCTATATAAAACATAGGGATATCCCCAGTCATCATTACATGCAAAGAATCTATGATTAGTAAGGTCAGTTGGTTACTTATTAGTTCCCAAATGGTGTTGTCCTCCATTGATCTCTTCATTATGTCAGAGCATAGGCAAACCAAAGAATCGTCTTATACCGATGGAACAGACTCACCCAAGATAGTTAGCGTGGTATTGTATTATCATGCGAAGTGACATCACTCATCTCAACTCCAGTACTGGCACACATCAGTTGGGTGGATATCAACTCCATCTTTAACTTTTACGCAAAGTTGGCTTTAAAACTGTCCAAACCCAGATGAGAACCAGATATATTTATGTTCTATGGGTGGTCTGTGTGCTGAGCTAATAATTCCTAAGCAGTACCGCCTCTGAACTACATTACATCATATGTGAAGAGAAGAATTCAGCACCAATAAGACAAAAAAGAGATTGAACTGCTGCAATGTGACAATTTAATTCTAGACTGGCACTATAGTATCCAAACAATCCAACGTTTCGACTTCAGCGAGGTCTTTTTCAAGGATATCTGTGTGGATGGTGGTAAAGGTATCAGTGATGGAGGTGGAGGCGCCACGTAGGGGATGGCAGCTTCTACTGCCAGGGGACCGCCGCATGTGTAGGAGTTCCAGGTGTCTTATTGGTGCTGAGGTCTTCTCTTCACAAACAGGGACTTGGTTCTTTCCTTGAGCACAATACTCTATATGTCAAGAGTGCCGGCTTCTCTCCCAGTATTGTATCACATCATACCCACTGTTCTCCTCCACAATCATAGCCCTAATAACGTCAAACAGTTCAGCTGCAGGTAGGTCTACACAAAGTACATTAGTTGTTGTCACGTTAAGAGACAGCACACTTGTTGGTTGCAGTGCTCAATAAGGGATAGCACTTTAACGTTACAGAATTTAAAACAAATAATAGAATACAGAACAAGTAGCAAAGTCTTTTTACTCAGGTTTTCTCCTCACAGAGACCAAGCCTGGCGCCGTATTACTTCACATTAATTTTCCCAGGTCTGTTACATGTCTGGCTAAATTAGTTTTCTCTGTTCCCTTTTTTCAAAGATGAGCTTGGTCCAAACACACATTCCCTCCAAGATAAGGTACAGAAAGCCATCTAACTATAGGACAATTAGACCACACTTCAGGCCCTACATTTACACATTTACACACTCACATAGTAGGGCAGCCTTCTCCCGTTGGCTCTGACTCTCAAGGGTCCCCATAATTCAATCCCACCATCCAACTCAATCAAATCTAGTTCAGGACTGTAGTATTAAGGAACCATTTTTGACTGTAGTCATCTATCGGCCCACAGGGATCTTCCTAAACTCTTCCAAGAGGACCCGACTATCCTATCCCCTGGATGTGAGGTCACCAACCTAACCATTCACTGAGTCAACCAGTTATGATGAATGGCAAATCTCAAACAACCAATGTATAGTTGTAGCCAACTCAGACCACTTTGTTGGCTCACCATCCACTCACATACCACTTGATAAAATGGCCATACTGCTTCCCTATCTAAGCTCCACACAGGCCACCACCATGACTCTAGACCTCTGACTCACCACCCAATCTCCCCACTGAACCTCAGAGGGACAAGCTTGATCCATACTGGTGACCAGTTCTCAGGTTAACTTACACAGACCTTCAGCATCTATGTTTAACTCCTCATGCGGTAAGTTAGTACTCCCAGGAATAGCACCCAACTCCCTCTTGTAGAGCTTCACTACCACCATCTACTGACAACATGGTGGTGCAGTTTATCAGTGACACCACGCTAAATCCCCGAAATAGCACCAGATCAGCTCTCTGTACCCCCCAGTCACCCAGAAACATTCCTTCGTTCAGTCATAGCACCAGACATGTAACGGTGTGTAAAAGTGCACCGAGGTCCATCACCCCAAAGTAATAACATATATACACCATGCTACAGAAGATATATATATATATACTGGTTCTGTTTCCCTGCTAAGAAGTCATCTTTATGTCCTCAGTTAATGGAGGCTTTGCACTTATGATTTCTATTATAATGCACTTGATTTATTCTTCTAAGATTAGAACTGAGATGTCTCCTGCTGTTCATGTCTGGGAGCAATTTTAACATATTTTCTTTTTCTCGCTGGCGTACGTGGCACCAAAGGTCTTCTGCTCTCCTCCTACTTCTTTTTCACTCTCTTGTTCTCTCTTGCTCCATCTTTCTCTCCCATTTTTCCATCTTTTTTTCTTCCCCTTTCTCTTTCTTATACTTGATCTCCCCGTTTGTATCTCCCACCACCAGGGTTGGACAAAGAGAAGGTAGATTAGATGGACAAGTAAAGCAGCAAAGGGGATGGGGTGATAAGGGTAGGGGTAATGGGATGTATCGAAAGACAAATATCATGCCATGCTCTGCTTGGGGACCAGTGGTGGTTGAGGGCAACTTTGGAGCCATTGCCTTCAGCTTCAGAGAGCTTGTGCTTCTCCTTTTTTTATTGTCTCTTTCTTGATCTTTCTCTCCCTTTCTTTGATCTTCGCTGTCTTTCTCACATCCCTCTCTTTTTCTTTGATCTTTGCTGTCTCTTTCTCACATCCCTCTCTTTTTCTTTGATCTTTGCTGTCTCTTTCTCACATCCCTCTCTTTTTCTTTGATCTTCGCTGTCTTTCTCACATCCCTCTCTTTCCCTTTCTATGATCTTCACTGTCTCTTTTTCACATCCCTCTCTTTCCCTTTCCCTTTCTTCTCAATATTTATCCCTAGATTTTTTTTTGTTCTTTCTTTTTCAATCTGTTTTTCTGTATTTGTCATATCGCTGTCCTTCTTCCTTTGTCTTCTCTCACTCCCTTTCATCCTTCTTTTCTTATTCTCTCTTTCTCTACAGTATATTTTTATCCTCCCTTCTGCACTGCACTGCCTCTTTAATCTCTCTTTTTCTCTTTCAATTTAAACTTCCTCTCTATTTCCTTCTATCCTTCTAACTCTCTTTCTCGCTTTCTTTCACTACTTTTCCCATCCCTCTCTTTTGTTTTTCCTCACTTTCACTCTCTGCATATTCGTCTTACTACTCACTCTCTCTCATCCCTCTTTTTCTGTCTCAATCTTATGTTCTCCCTTCCAACCTCTCTCTTGCTTTTCTCTCTTTTTTCCCCCCACAATTTCTTTCTTCTTTTTTTCCCTTTCTTTTTGTCTTCTTTCCATCTTTTCGCTTTTACATTGTCTCGTTCTTGTTAACTCATTCTTTCTTTGTAATTCTTTCTTTCTCTTTCTTTCTTTCGTTTCTTTTTCTCTTTCTTTCTTTCTTTCTTCCTTCCTCAATAGCATATTCCCTTCTGTCTTTCTTCATCTCTGCCTCTCTTTCTTCACATCCTTTTCTCTCCCCACTCTTTTTTCATTTTTCACCTTGTTACCATCTCTCTTTTGTTGTCTTTTTCTTTCTTTCTTTTTTTATTTTTTTTCCTCTGTTTCTTTCCTTTCTTTCTTTATTTCTTTTTTTCTTTCTTTCTTCCCCCATGTCATCTTACAATCTGTCTTTCTTCATCTCAGCCTGTCTTTCTTCACATCCTTTCCTCTCCCCACTCTCTTATTTAATCTTTCACCTTGTAACCTTCTCTCTTCCTTTATCTTTTTCTCTCTTTCTTTCTCTTTCTTCCTCTTTCTGTCCTTCCTTTTTTCTTTCTTCCTCATGTCATCTTTTGTTTTGTCTTTCTTCACTAACCTTTCCTCTCCACACTCTGTTTTTTCATCCTTCACCTTTTTCCCTTTCCCTCTATCCCTTTCCCTTTGGTTGCTCTTCTCTCTTCCTCTCCATCTTCTTTCACCCACCATTTCTCTCCTATCTCTCATTCTTCATCTCCAGTCATCTGCCGTTCTCTCTCCTTCTCTTCCTCCCCTTCTCTCTATCCTTTCTTCTTTCTTGCTCTTTCTCTTTGCTTTCACGATATTGATTTTTCTCTTCTCCCGTTTTCTCACTGTGTATTCTCGACCACCACAGAGTGTTCCTCTTCTCTATAGAAATCAATGGAGCGTCGGTCACGTATAGTAAATTCAATAATATATTCATTAGAGTCGGTTTTCACTCTTATACAAACACAGCTTAATCATTGTATAATGAAGAGTCATGAAAATGTATAATATTTATTTTTGAGATTTCTGTTTTCAGTCAATGAATGGAAACTCTTATGACTTACATTCAGGAGCGGAAGCCTTGTTGTGACCTTTTCCTGCCTAAAGCTCCGGTATAATGTAGGTCTAGGTCAGATCCCATGAACATGGCTAAAAAAAGTCCAGGACTCCTAGGAGACCCCCAGTATAGATCACAGCCGCAGTGTCATAGCACCACAAGGTCTTGGGCAAAATCTGTAAAAAGTCCCATCTCCTACTATGGACCACTTACTGGTACCTCTATCTATCTATCTATCTATCTATTTATTCATCCTTCAATCTATCTATCCCTCTATCTATCATCTATCTATCTATCTATTCATCCTTCAATCTATCTATCCCTCTATCTATCATCTATCTATCTATCCCTCTATCTATCCCTCTATCTATCTATCCCTCTATCTATCTATCTATCTATCCTTCTTTCTTTCTATCTATCTATCTATATATCTATCATCTATCTATCTATCTGTCCCTCTATCTATCTATCTATCCATTTATTATCTACCTCATATCTAGCCACAAGAAAACCCTAATCTGACCAGCATCTCCTAGAACATGGACATTTCTGGTCTCAGCCCGGCGCCTCCTCTCTTCTGGTGTGACACCCCACGGAGCTCAAGATTTGAGCTTAAATCTGTACCTTGTATACCCATCGCTGGGCCATTGGTTTGTAGATGTCATGGCCTGACCCGGTTCCGTGGCCCCATAATGCATAGTAAAAGGATATCAAGGACTGTTCCTGGAGAAGTAGTCACCTCCGACCTTTCCTCCTCCAGAAGTGGAACGGACATTATAAAATACATAAAAATACATTCAATACAATACCCTGTAGCACCCAGTCTCAGGGGCGCTACATTCCTCCAGAGCGAAACGCAACACTCCTGGTTTGCAAGAGAAAATTACACCGCAAATAAAAAATGTTTTCATAGTCAACAAATTAACACGTCCCTTTTACCGGGACCCAATAAAGGAAAAGAAGAAGCAGGAGGAAAAAGAAGAAGAAGAAAAGAAAGGAAAAAGAAACATTGGAATAAATCAAGTCATTAAACATTCTGGAACAGGCCTCCTTGTGATGCTGCAGAGCCCTCCATTTATCCAGGTTTGGGAAACTAGGACGGCAGTCTGATCCTGGTGCGGGCTGCAGTGCCAGGCTCACTCTCCAGCCATTACTCGCCAAGGCTCGCACCCAGTCAGTCCATGTCATCTCCCCATCGTCTCCTGGTCCTGGGGAGGCAGGGCTCCTGGCTCCTAGTGTGAATGTCCAACAAAGAGGGCGGGCACTGTTTTTTTGCGCCCCGCTGCAATCCCACCCATGAAAGGCAGGCAAGTCCAGTCTTTGTTGGTAAGCATGGCGCCCATCCCATTCTCAATGAACGCCATCTCAGTCCGGTAGTCATGGTGCCCACGGCCGCGGGCACAAAATAAACATATGACAGTCCAGTAAAGGCACGCAGTACATATTGGATTGGGCACGCAATCCTGCCAACTACGCCAGTTGTGACACCCCACGGAGCTCAATATAGGAGCTTCAGTCCCTACCTTGTATACCCATCACCGGGCCAGTGGTTTGTAGAAGTCGTGGCCTGACCCGGTTCCGTGGCCCCGTGGTGCACAGTAAAGAGAGGCTAGTAAAGATTGTTCCTGGAGAGGTAGTCACCGGTTACAGTGGTGACTGGGGTCCCGGCATCCTTCGCTGCGGACCCTTCCTCCGACCTTTCCTCCTCCAGCAGTGGAACGGACATTATAAAATACATAAAAATACATACAATACAGGGGCGCTACACTGGCAATCGCCATCCTCCTTCTTGTGTTCATGTAAATTATGCGTCCTATGTCATCCACATTGCGTTCTCCGGCGGTGCTGCTGCACACGCGCACTTCTCTCTGCCTTGCCGGGAGCAAAGCAAAGTATTATAATGCACATGCACCAGCGCCCTTTCCCCATGTATGTGCATTACAAAACTTTTCTCTGCCCTCGGCAAGGCAGAGCAAAGTGCGTGTGTGCAGGAGCGCGACGGAGAACGTAGCACGCGTCATCCACATGGATCTGGGAAAGAGAATGGCGATCACAAGAAGAGAGGGGCTGATCCTACTTTATATGGGGGAAACCTGGTAACAGGTTCTCTTATAGGTCCCATCAAAAAAAGTTTTCCTTTTCTTTCTTTTCTTTGTCTAGCCTTCTTTCTTTCTGTCTATATTTCCTTCTTTCCTTTATCCCTTCTTTTTCTTTCTGTATTTTCTGTTTGTTTCCTTCTTACTTTTTTCTCTGCTTTCTCTCCTTTTGTTTCTTTCTTTTTTTCTTCTCTTCTTTACTTTCCTTTTTATTCTTTTTTTCTCTTTCTTTTGGTCTTTTTGTTTTTTTCTTTTTATCATTCATTCCTTTCTTTTTTCTCTCTTTCTTTCTTTCTTGATTTTGTCATTGTTTCTTTCTTTTTTTTCTTTCAATCCTTTCCTTTAATTGTCTTTCTCACCTTCTTTATGTTATCATTTTAATTTTTTTTTCTTTCCATCCTTCACTCTTTCTTTCTTTCTTTCTTTCTTTTTCTTTCTTTTTTCCATCCATTCCTCTTTCTGTCTTTCTCGCTTCCTTTCTTTTTCATTTTTTTTTTCCATCCTTCCCTCTTTCTTTCTTTCTTTTTCTTTCATTCTTTCTTTCTATCTTTATTTTTTCAATCCTTCCCTCCTTCTGACTTTCTCGCTTTCTTTCTTTATTTATTTTTCATTGTTTCTTTCTTTTTTTTCTTTCCATCCTTCTGTCTTTCTTTCTTTCTTTCTTTCCTCCTTTTTCATCCCTTGTATTCTTTTTTTTCTTTCTTTTGGTCTTTCTGTTTGTTTCTTTTTTCTTTCATTCATTCCTTTCTTCTTTTTTCTTTCTTGATTTTTTTTCATTGTTTCTTTCTTTTTTTTTCTTTCCATCCTGCCTCTTTCTTTCTTTATTTTCTTTCTGTTTTCCATCCTTCCCTCTTTCTGTCTTTCTCGCTTTCTTTCTTTATTTTTCATTTTTTCTTTTTTTCTTTCCATCCTTCCCTCTTTCTCTTTCTTTCCTTTTCTTTCTTTCTTTCTTTTTTCTTTCTATATTTTTTTCTTTGTTTCTTTCTTTTTTTCTCTTTGTATCCTTCCCGCTTTCTCTCTTTCTTTCTTTCTTTTTCATTGTTTTTCTTTTTTTTCTTTCCATCCTTCCCTTTTTCTCTTTCTTTCTTTCTTTCTTTCCTTTTCTTTCTATCTTTCTTTGTTTCTTTTTTTTCTTTGCATCCTTCCCTCTTTCTCTCTCTTTTTTTCTTTCTTTTTTTCTTTCTTTCTTTCCTCCCTCCTTTCCTCCTTTCCATTTTCATCCAGTACAAAGATCTCACTTTGCTTTTTATGAAATACAAACAAACCAAAAATAACAAAACTATTGTTGCTTAGAACCCAAAGCAGGTAATTAGGCTGCTGACTGTAGACGGCAATCTGTGCATTAATCGGCCCAATGCACTAACCCCCTTGTGATTTATTGATCCTCCATCTCTCTGGTTTTCTCCTTCCCCATCGCAGTCATACAGTAAAAGTTGCACAGCTTCAATTTCCGTACGAATTTATTACGCTTTTTTTCTCGTATATGTAATGAATGAAGAGATTTGAGAAATATTTCGGAGCAGAAACTTTGCCCAATAACGGGTTACAGTGTGATCCATCAGATGCGTCTCTGGATGTGAGATCAGCGGTATTGTATTGCCGATATCATTGTGCTCACAGTCCCGCAGTCGCCTGCTTTCTCTTCCTCGCCCTTCTGCTGGTTTCCTGCCGAAAACTCCCAGCTGGTCACAAATATTTATCGTTTCTGCCTAATGAGCCTTGAAAGATACTTAAAAAAACATTAAACTTTACTCATTCCCTTGAAAATATAAACTGCCCAGATACTGAAATGTTTAAAAGTCGTGCCCCAGTTTTCTGAGTTGCCGCTTTTTTTCTTACAATTTTCGAGGACCCGATAGAATATATTCAGATTTTGGAGCTGGGTTGGGGTTGGGGTTGGGGTTGGGGTTGGTGTTTTTGGAGCCACCTAGGAAAATGATTTGGATGACCCACCCACCACTTTAAGGAACCTTGTCAAGAGCTTTAAGGTCACCAAGAAAAGGACATTGTTGGGCTGGGGTCATCAAAGCTGAATGGATAAATATCTTTTTGTCCACAAATGGATTTACCATCATCTTTGAACCTTTAGGTAAATAAGTCTGCAAGTTCACCAAAGGCAGGACTATCCCCCACAAGTGCACAAAACCCCTGCAAGTACATGTATATCCTGCTTTATTCCTCTCATAGAACTAGCCTCAGCCATTGAAGGAGTAGGGGCACAGAGAAAATGTCAGCTAAGTACATGAGATGGAAGTACACAGTGGTGTATGCCCTAGCCTGGATTGACACAGTCAATGAGGCTGTAAGTGCACAAATCCACTGCAAGTGCACCAATCTCCTGCAAAGTGCATCAGTCCTCCGCATTATTTCTTGCCTAGAACTCTCTCCAGCTATGGTAAATGTAGGGCTATAGCAAATACGCCAGTTACGCCCATGGATTGGCGCCAGGCACGAAATAATGCACTGGCCAGATTTAGCACATATGACAAAGCTAAACTGATTTGTGGTCAAGCAATTATACTTTGCACTATTCCCGGCTAGTGCCAACCCAGATAATCAATGCACTCGCAATGTATGCCCACAGTGAACCATGGTGCTCTTGGTGGCATTTGGCTTGCCTTCGGTGCATTTGGCCAGAATTGGCCTGTCCTTGTGACTCTTGGTGGCATTTGGCTTGCCTTTGTGCACTTAGAGGCAATTGGTCTTCCCCTGGAGCTCTTGGTGACATTTGGCTTGCCTTCGGTGCACTTTGCAGGAATTGGCCTGCCATTGGGGCTCTTGGTGGCATTTGGCTTGACTCCGTGCACTTAGTGGCAAGTTGTCTGCCCCTGGAGCTCTTGGTGGCATTTGGCTTGTCTTCGGTGCACTTAGCAGGAATTGGTCTGCCCTTGGGGCTCTTCATGGCATTTGGCTTGCCTTCGGTGCACTTAGCAGGAATTGTACTGACCTTGGAGCTCTTGGTGACATTTGGCTTGTCTTCGGTGCACTTGGCAGGAATTGGACTTCCATTGGTGTACTTTTCCTCGATTGCTTACTGTCAGTGCAGTCTAATTACCATTAATATCCCAGCATGATTTTTTTATCTATGTATAATCTGTTTGTGGCCAGGAAGATATGTCTGAACTTGTCTTTTACTACCTTATTAATTAATGTAATTAGTTTGGTGTCCCTATAGCTCCTGAGGGGCACCCTTTAAAGGGAACTTTTCATGTCCTGAAGCGCTGTTTACCTGAAGATATAGGGTTACTCTTCAGATAAGTAACAGAATCATGTTAGGATTCTTTAATATATCAGCGGCTACAAGGAGGAAATTAAGTTGTATCCTCCCTGCGGCTGCTCACTTTCAGTCATCAGAGCACTGCAGAGAGATGTAACAGTCACCGGTAATTATACAGTGATCACGGCTTTATTCACTCCCTGGCACTTTCACAGTCTAGTCTGTAGCATTTTCTGCAACGTGTGGGGAGTGATTACTCCCTGCTCTGCCCCCATGATATGAAGCGAGCAGCTGCAGGGAGGACATAACTTCATCTTCTACCTGTAGCTGCTGCTCCATAAAGGCCATTTATAATTTTTCAGCTGTTATCCCACATATTAACCCCTATAGCTGCAGGTAAATATAATTTCTGTACAGGACAAGTTCCTTTTAATCTTTTTGTTGTCATGTTGCATATAGTACTTATCAGTAATAACGTGCAATAGGTTATATGTGAGTCATCCCATGAGAAATAGACCCCAGTGACCAGTCACCACTTAATGGCCCTGTCTTGAGTAGGATCTTAGGTATGAATCATGCTGACTCTGACACTGACATTGTTATTTACTGTACATCGGTTGTAAACACTTTTATGTAGAAATGATAGAACATGTTTCTTCTGCGTGCACTAAAAACTTTTTTTGTTCTTTTCTGTTCTCTTCATACAGAATGATCCCGCCGAGTAATCGAAGCTTCCTGGTTAATGACTTGGCTCCTGGTCGGGAGTATGACCTCTGTGTCCTGGCCGTCTATGATGATGGGATGACTTCACTTACTGCCACGCGGGTGGTGGGATGCGTCCAGTTCAATACAAAAGAAGAAACTGCACAATGCCAACCGCTCCACACCCAATTTCTAGGCGGAACTATGATTATCATCATCGGAGGAATCATTGTAGCTTCCGTGTTGGTGTTTATTATCATCCTGATGATCCGATATAAAGTGTATAGCGGTCAAGAGGAAAGTGGCAAAGCGAGGGTCAGCAATGTGTATTCCCAAACAAATGGGCAACAAGGCATGGCTTGTGCTCATTCCTGTGCCAAGTTGGGAGAAAATAACTATGAACCTTTGCCCCCAGCTTCCAAAGAGCCCTCAATGGAGGGCAAAGACCATGGTAAAGGTGAGAACCGACCTTGTTCACCTATTCCAGCTCCTCTGACTGAAATGGACAAGAGGAGAACTAAGACATCTAGTGATCTTCAAACCGTGGCTCTTCTGTCTTCTCTCTCAGGAGACCAGACAGAGACCAGCGCATTGGGCTCCACCACCTCATTATGTCTGATTACGGAAGGGCAAGCACATGTAGGGCCCAAAGCTCTTCCCAGGACTTATCAACATAGATTCTCCTTCGATGGAGACTACACCTTGTTCCAGAGCCACAGTTATCCTCGCAGGGCACGGACAAAGAGACACATGTCCGCCTTGGAGTTAAACAACCCAGAAGCTGCCCTTGGACATCGAAGAGTCACATTTAGCAGCACAGAGTGGATGCTTGAGAGCACCGTGTGAATAGCACAGTAGTTCACAACTTTTTTTTGACGGAGCAGGTAACATGGAGGCACACTTCTTAAGATACCTTATGTCTCAGCAATCATGTTAAGGGCACCTCAAACCTTTCAATTAAAGTTCTGCATCGAGTAGTCATGTTTAATATCTCTGTACACTTTCCGAGTAGAGAGAATTTTTTTGGATTCCAGGCTACGCTCATGCCAAGTTAACTCCTATCCATGTTGTTCTAAATGGTTGTACTGTGTCATGAGTGGACCTCGTTGATTCCTCGAAGTGTACAGATATATTCAACATCAGTAGACGATGCATCTGGAGGACGTATTGACACTGCTTTCCTGAGGGTCTTAATGTTGTGTGTTTCTCTAGATCCCACCACCCAATGCTGCCATGTGACGCAGAACAAGACAAACACCATATCATATTCAAGAGCTAACCAAGAATTTTTCGACGTGCTCCTCCAATTTGCCCTGAGGAAAACTGATCCACATCTTTGCCCTCCTGTGAGCCCCTCCCGCCGCTGGTTTGGGGATCTCGAGGGATATAGTTCTGCTTGGGTTGTGGTACATGAATGCTGAGCCCATGAAGCAGTGCCTTAAACCAAGAGAGAGACCAGCACACAAGCTTTCTGGAACCTTCTGTGACCTTTCCTGTAATGGAGGGGATGGAGACACCGGTTCTTCAGGGGGAAACAGGACTTATGCACAAACGACACGATACCCAATCCTACTGTACAAGGCCTTCTGCACAGTAGAAAGAGGGGAAGCTTAGAGGGATTTATTGACCACGTTGTTTGGGTCCTGACACCGTAAACCTTCTGTACATCTAGCTGGTCTGGATCCTATCTGAGTTACTCAAAATCAGGAGCCTTTCTGGGACTTTGCAGGAAGAGAAATCATCTGGAATTGACAAGCACAAGTTTTTACATTAAAAACGTGTGTCGCCCTCTCTCTCCGCAGCACATATATCAGTGTGGAGGGAGATGCCAGTTGGGTACAGCGGGAAATTAAAGTCCTTTCTGTGACTGCTCTGTGTGTCCGTTGTGGTTCTTTCTTCTTTGGAAAAGATACCGACATGAGGTTGCGCGTAATGTGGAATATTCCTTTAAGAAAGTTGATTTGAAGAAATTGGATCCTGGGTCTACAAATGTAGCAGCATTTGGAGTTCTACCATATATGCAATCAATAGGACGGGCAGACTAGATAGTGCTATGTTTTAGTGGAGTAGCTATAGGGAGCGCAGAGGTAGATTGGCATGATTCCTCTGTGCGGAGCATCTTGCAGACTTGAAGATGCTCTGCTGCGTTTTCCTGGAATACAGACCTGGCAGTGATACGATTCCTCTATGCAGAGCATCTTGCCTTTGGAGATGCTCTGCTGCGCTTTCCTTACTTTTTGAACTAGCAGTTTGATTGACAGCGCAGGATTCCATGTTGGTGCTGAACTCTCAGGTGTTCCACCTTCCTGGTAATTGCTCTGCTTCTTTACTGAGCATGCTCGCCCAGAACCTTGCCAGTTGTATTCTCTGGTTCTGCAGTAGTGCTGTTGACTTGCGTCTCTACTAGTGTTCTGATCTTTGTTTTCTGACCCCGGAAGTTATTTGACTTTTCTCTGGAAAAACTAACCAATATCAGATAAACAAGAGATCCAAATACCAATTCATAATAAAAAAAATCCCTTTAAAATTATTATTTTTAATCATGATCATTAAAACACTATAAGTGCATGTACGAAAAACACTCCATAAAAAGAGGGTGGACTAGAGGGTGATTGCAGGAGAAAAAAAAGTAAAGATGTATAATATACCTGAGAGGCCCTGATGTTACCTCTAAAGTTTCACCCTGCCTTGCTGCGGAGGTCGGCACCTTAAATAAAACGCAAATGGCTCCCCCGCTCACCGAAGACTCAACCTCAGAGACCCTACATTAAAATTTTAAAGGGATTTTTTTTAATTGTGAATTTGATTTCTCTCTGCCCGCTCCCTGTTCCTGTTGTGACCTCCTGCCTTTTGACCTCGGACCATTTCCTGACCACGTCTCTGTTTTCTCCCTGAAACTATTATGTGCTCTCCTGGAATTCTGACTCTCAGATATTGACCTGACTACGCCTCTGTTTACACCTTGTGCTCACACGTGTCCTCCCATTACCAGACCCCGGCTTTCCTGACTACTCTTCTTTCCATATTTCCCGTAAATAGTGGCTAGAATCACATAGATGTTGCTTCTCGGCTCTAAGATCCAAGATTTTAAATTGCCTTCTTCCACATGCTACTATTACAAGTGGCACATGGTAGACGGTACCACCTGAGCATCAATTTTTTGCCGAAAAGCAAATTTTATTAAAAAGTTGTAGGTCTTTAGATACAACTGGATAACCTTTTTTAATATGTCTATTTTTGGATTCTTGTTTATTTTTTATTCATTAATAATTAAATCTAATTTTATTGTATTAATATTTTCATAATTAATATAATATTGCAATGATTAATAAAATATTTGTATTATAATAATTAATATAATTTTAATATTTTATTAATTAAATTCAATCTTTTATGGTAATTAGAAAAAAACACCATGCACTATTTTAGTGCATATGACACATTATATGATGTGTTATGTTTTGCATCTCAATGTGATATAATATTTTTTCGGGGAAAGATTTCAACTGTGTTATAGTTCGAGGCACTGTGCCGTTAGAAAATGACGCATTTTTTATTTCAGGTTTTTATTATATAGATATTATTCAAATGTATTTATTAGATGGTGGAAAAAATCCAGAAAAAAGTATCTCTTATATTGCTAATAGAACAGACAGTTCCGTTTTTTTGACAGCTTTGCTGTGTAGACAGGGACAGGTTAAGCAGAGTCGTGTCATTAATTTTAGTAGGTGGCAGGAATTCAGTGGTCTCTGTCATTTCAGCTGATGTTGGTTGAGCAGGGGTTGGACCTGATGACCCAGGAGGTCCCTTCCAACTCCACCATTCTATGATTCTGTATGTGGGTGTGCGGCGATGCTAGTTGGTATGGAATAAAAGCCATCAAAAGAATCCAGGGTATAATGTATGATAGCAGTTTTATTATCAACGCGTTTCGAAGTATCTATATCCTTCATCAGGAGAAACAAAAGAAAATCTATACAGTGCCCGAGACCAACCTAAAATTGACCAAATATTGTTTAAATGAATCAAAAAAAGGAAAAAAAGGAAAACGCCCAAAAAAGGGGTGTGAACTGTTTTATCTCCTGTAAGTACAAATAGAGCTGATGAAGACTAGTTTCAGCAAACTTTGCATACATCAATAGTAGAAGAAAATTAAATAAGCTTTGTAATTTGTTTTATCGGAGAAACCGCTTTCTTTCTCCACTTATGAGCCACTTCATCTCCTTTCCTTTCCTCTAACTCTTAAAGAGAACCTGTCACCAAGTAAAAAGTGGACACTTTTTGATCTAGTTTTGTTCCTCCTGAGTATTTATTTTCCTTTTTTAAATCCACCATACAGTGCCGGAGGCTTTACCATTTATGTAGTGATTATTTTCATGGTTCTTACCAAGAGGGCGTGGCTTACCAGATCCTCTGGGGCGTGTTTTTAGGCGGCTGATTTGCATTATTACACTGTGAGCACCTCCCTCTTGGTGAAGACCATAAAAGTTAGCACTATATAAAAAAAACCATATCTCTGGAACCATATGGTAGATTCAAAAAAAAATTAAAAAAAAATGTATATATATATATATATATATATATATATATATATATATATATATATATGAGCAAAAATGTCATATGTCTTTTTTTACATGTCCTCTTCAAACTCATTATCATTTACTATAAAAAAAAACCTGTTATTTTCTGTCTTGGTCTGAACAATACAGCTCACTGAGGTTTCAAATTACAGCTGGTATTGATTTCTATGTTTAGGGTAAGTGACATGACCTAAAGTGAGATACAGATTGTGCTGCTTTTTAGTAAGTGTTTTATCTCACCCAGTGCTTGATGCACAGTTACACTGCTCAGTACTGTTGTATAATGTCCTCCATGCTGCTGCTTCTGAACATGTGTCATATAGAGACAGGATATTACATGGAGTTTTGCACAAACTTCACTGACTGTCATGGCGGCATTATGCTCTGTTCAGATTGCACATACTGACAGTCCACCCAATGGTTTCTCTGGTGTCTGGGATCAACACAGGCAGACTCAGGTATTGACCTACTGTGTGCTGATTTTATCTGTGCTGGTCTGCTTGCTCCTTTGATCACATGTTGTAGGGGAGGACTATCACATCTGCTCCCTCCTATTTATGTTGGTTGAATCCTACCACACATGCCAGCTATAGTATGTCTTTGTTGGTCTGTGAGGTGTGGTGTCCCAGACTTTCTAGAGAAAGTTGTGCTCATAGCTTGGTGCGGTTGTGGAATTTACCCCTGTTGTTTTGTTCCTTCCTTCCTCCTTTTGTTTTTCCTCCTGAATCTCCTATTGTCTTAAGGGTGCTTTACACGCTGCGACATCGCTAACGATATATCGTCGGGGTCACGTCAATAGTGACGCACATCCGGCGTCGTTAGCGACATCGCAGCATGTGACACCTAGGAGCGACGATCAACGAGCGCAAAAACGTCAAAAATCGTTGATCGTTGACACGTCGCTCCTTTTCATAATATCGTTGGTGGTGCAGGCCGCTGGTTGTTCGTCGTTCCTGTGGCAGCACACATCGTTATGTGTGACACCGCAGGAACGACGAACATCTCCTTACCTGCGTCCACCGGCAATGAGGAAGGAAGAAGGTGGGCGGCATGTTTCGGCCGCTCATCTCCGCCCCTCCTCTGCTACTGGGCGACCGCTTAGTGACGCCGCAGTGACGTCGCTGTGACGCCGAACGAACCTCCCCCTTAAAGGAGAGATTGTTCGGTGTCTCCAGTGACGTCGCTAAGCAGGTATGTGCGTGTGACGCTGCCGTAGCGATATTGTTCACTACGGCAACGATCACCCCCATGACAAAATCACCCCCATGACGAAACAGCGACGTGGGCGGGTGCTATCGCGCATGACATCGCTAGCTATCGCTAGCGATGTCGCAGCATGTAAAGCACCCTTTATCGTGTGTGTGTATGTGTGTGTGTGTGTGTGTGTGCGTGTGCGTATACGTGTGTGTGTGTGTTCTGTGTGACAGACTCTTGGTTTCCCTTGTCTATTTTTATCTGTGGGTTTCATCTCATTCCTTTCCCGTCCCTCTCTGGGGGAGGCAGAATCAGATCAGAACTGGATAGGAGCAGGGCCAGTAAGGAGACTCAGGCCTCTCCACCATCAGAAGTATTCCTGAGGTTAGGTGTAGCATAGAGCCCCCTAGCTTGAGAGACTGATTAGGAGTCCTGGTTCCCTGCTATCCCATACTCATCATGACACAGGAGAACAGAAATCCTTCATGTCTGTGCTATGTATGGGAGACATCAAACATCTAGTCTCCATCCACTAGCCCAGAGAGAACTGAAAAGACCTGACATACTGTAGCATCATGACACAGGGGAACATAGATCCTTCCTGTCTGTGCTGTGTATGGAAGACATTATTATTATTATTATTTATTATTATAGCGCCATTTATTCCATGGCGCTTTACAAGTGAAAGGGTATACGTACAACAATCATTAACAGTACATAACAGACTGGTACAGGAGGAGTGAGGACCCTGCCCACGAGGGCTCACAGTCTACAGGAGGAGTGAGGACCCTGCCCACGAGGGCTCACAGTCTACAGGAGGAGTGAGGACCCTGCCCACGAGGGCTCACAGTCTACAGGAGGAGAAAGGACCCTGCCCGCGAGGGTTCACAGTCTACAGGGAAGACATCAAAGCATCTAGTCTCCATCCACCAGCTCAGAGACAACTGTAAAGAACTGATAGAACTTACAGTTAAAAACTGGTGAAAAATTCAGGATACACGTTATATAATGTCCAAAAATAATGGTATACCCCACATGACGTTAATTCTGGTAGGTCACCTGAAATATACATCCTATGGAGGACGGATGTGACATTCCCTTCACCATAGTTCATTAAGAAAAACACATAAAACGACAAATCCATCTCTGTTTTGTGTCCTTTTGAATATGAATAATATATGAATATGGACTATGGAGGTAAGCAGTGTGCGGTATGAGAACAGCATCGGGTAAAGAGATGGGCGGCAGGGATAAAAAGATGAGAGAGGTTTCAGGATAAGAAAGTATAGTATAATAAGTGCAAGAGATAAAAGTGATATCAGAACAAAGTGAGGTGAAAAGAGGGGCTGCGGTGTAAGAACGTTGAGTAGGATCACCGCGGTGGGGTGGGCAGGATGGTAGGTCAGGATCTCCTTTGTATCCCGCATTATTACGTGTGATCAGTTCTCCCCTAACCCAATAATTAGAATGAGAACTGGCAGCAAAATTTTCCTTACATCCCATAAGTCCTGAGCCGAGCTGAGTGCTTAATGCTAATCACGTCTCCTACAAAACAGCTGTGTCTGCCACTGGAGACCGCAGCTCTGCCCGGTTACTTGTGCCGTCATCTCCACTCCTTCGTAGCATGCTGTCTGCCCCTCACTCTTCCGAGCTTCTTGCTCTCCCTGCAGCTCTCTACCGATCTTCCACATCTACCCGTTATCATCGATTCTACATTCTCACTCCTATTTTACACCTTTCGATGTTTTCTAAACCTTGTGAAATATCCTCCCGAGAGCTGCAAGATCTTTACATGAAGGAACACAAACCCTGTGGAGATCATGCTCATGTTGTCCATGATCCTGGTCCCAGATCCTGCCCTTGTCAGTGTTTTTCATGCTGCATAGTATCTCTGTGGCTCCTGATCATGCCTCTGGTATCAATACTCCTAATTCCAGCTTGTGCTGTTTCTTTTTCTCTTAGTTAAAGGGGTTGTCCAACATAAACTCAAAAATTTTTGTTAAGCTAATCTGTGCTGTATTGTCATATAAAACACCCCTACGTTGTTATTTTTAGTTTTCTAACTTTTGTTCCTCTTGAATTCACCCTTTCTTCTCTGCAGATCTTTGTTTACATTCAGCTCTAGCAAACATGACCACTTCCTGTGCCACACCACTCAGTCACAGCTGGCACCGCCCAGCCTCAGTGTCCAGCCCCTCCCCAGTGTCCAGCCTCGCCCCCTGCACACACATTCCATGTCAGTATTCTTCCCCAGCACCTGACCTGTTATCACTACAGCATTGCAAATAACAGCCCCACATCGGGCTCTGCACCCCCCACCACATCGGGCTCTGCACCGCACACGCACACATATGGCTCTGCACCCCACACACACACATATGGCTCTGCACCCCACACGCACACATATGGCTCTGCATCGCACACACACACATATGGCTCTGCACCGCACACGCACACATATGGCTCTGCACCGCACACACGCACACACACACACGGCTCTGCACCACACACACACATATGGCTCTGCACCGCGCACACACACACATACACATATGGCTCTGCACCGCACACACACACATATGGCTCTGCACCGCACACGCACACATATGGCTCTGCACCGCACACGCACATATGGCTCTGCACCGCACACACACACACACATACATATGGCTCTGCACCGCACACGCACACATATGGCTCTGCACCGCACATGCACACATATGGCTCTGCACCGCACACACACACACATGTGGCTCTGCACCACACACGCACATATGGCTCTGCACCGCACACACACATATGGCTCTGCACCTCACACGCACATATATGGCTCTGCACCGCACACACACATATGGCTCTGCACCGCACACGCACACATATGGCTCTGCACCGCACATGCACACATATGGCTCTGCACCGCACACACACACACATATGGCTCTGCACCACACATGCACATATGGCTCTGCACCGCACACACACATATGGCTCTGCACCGCACACGCACATATATGGCTCTGCAACGCACACACACATATGGCTCTGCACCACACACGTACACATATGGCTCTGCACCGCACACACACATATGGCTCTGCACCGCACACGCACACATATGGCTCTGCACCGCACACACACATATGGCTCTGCACCGCACATGCACACATATGGCTCTGCACCGCACATGCACACATATGGCTCTGCATCACACACACACACACACACACATATGGCTCTGCACCGCACACACACACATATGGCTCTGCACCGCACACGCACACATATGGCTCTGCACCGCACACACACACACATATGGCTCTGCACCGCACACGCACACATATGGCTCTGCACCGCACACACACATATGGCTCTGCACCGCACATGCACACATATGGCTCTGCACCGCACATGCACACATATGGCTCTGCATCACACACACACACACACACACATATGGCTCTGCACCGCACACACACACATATGGCTCTGCACCGCACACGCACACATATGGCTCTGCACCGCACACACACACACATATGGCTCTGCACCGCACACGCACACATATGGCTCTGCACCGCACACATATGGCTCTGCACCGCACACGCACACATATGGCTTTGCACCGCACACATATGGCTCTGCACCGCACATGCACACATATGGCTCTGCACCGCACACACACACACACATGGCTCTGCACCGCACACGCACACATATGGCTCTGCACCGCACACACACGCACACATATGGCTCTGCACCGCACATGCACACATATGGCTCTGCACCGCACACACACACACACACACATATGGCTCTGCACCGCACACGCACATATGGCTCTGCACCGCACACACACACACACATACATATGGCTCTGCACCGCACACGCACACATATGGCTCTGCACCGCACACACACATATGGCTCTGCACCGCACACACACATATGGCTCTGCACCGCACACGCACACATATGGCTCTGCACCGCACACACACACATATATGGCTCTGCACCGCACACATATGGCTCTGCACCGCACGCACACACGGCGCTCTGTACCGACTCCCCTACCCCCATAGGGAACACATGTAGGGAGTACATACTCACCCGTCCTCGGTCCCCGCCGATTCTGCACGTTCGCGCGCTGTCTGTGCTCTGGTCATATCAGCACAGTAGTGACGTCACCGCTGTGCTGAAGAGAGCACAGACAGCCGGGCAGTGATGAGAAGCAGCGCTGCGCTGCGCTGCTTCTCATCAGCGCTTTCAAATGTACCGGCATCTGTGATCTGTGATGCCGGTACATTTGAATGTGCGATCCTCAGCAGGGGGCCCGGTAGTGGCGCTGACACCACGGCAGCCACGGCCAGGCCCCGCCTCCAGGTCACAGACCCCACAGCAGTGCAGGGGGAGGCTGTGGGCAGAGTACGGGGTGCGGGGGAATGCGTGGGAGGGTGCAGGGTAGGGAGCGGGGACTCCACGCACTGTACAGCCCAGCAGGGAGGTGACATGCTGTTCCAGATTTGCATGTCAACATGGTCCTGCCCATGTTGACATGAAATGACCGGAAGAAGCAAAATCGCGGCAGGAGAAGTCACATGACCACTCTGAGCCGGGGGAGAGGGGCTGACAGCAGGGCAGGTAAGTGGTCTCTATCTACTTACCTGCCCCAATGTAGCCCAATAGGGAAATACAAAAAAAAATCAAAAGAAGCCGGATAACCCCTTTAAAACTATTATTTAATGTTTTTCATGCTTGTCTCTGCTGCCATCTACTGGTCAGACCTTTCGGCTCCTCTGTTTCTTTTGTCCAGCCCATGGGAGTGTCTGATGACCCTCTTGCATCACTTCCTGGTATATTCATTCCAAACCAGAGTTTGTCAGAACAACGTCCCTTATTGGAGCTGCTAGAAGCAAAGTCTTCTGACTGTAGTAGCTTCAGAGACAAGCATCACAGGAGAACTACAATGCCAAGTACTTGGACCGCTGTACTTCTGCATGTCCTTAACCTTTGGAGAAAATAAACCACCATTGTTTCATCTCAGCATGTGCATGTTTCACTCTGGAGCGCTCTGGTCCTGTCTGCCCCACCTATAGGAAAAACGAAGGTAAGATTCTCACAACCTCTCACAACTACGCGCCTTTAAGTGGGGACAGAACACAGCTTTTGGTCTGTTCCCTGAATATAGTTTTTTCAAGGATATACTCTTAGCCCCTATTCTTGGAATCTCTTGGTTCCATCCGAGACATGTTTTTTGTTGCCTATCCTGTGAGAATTCTGGGAACTGCTTCTTGTTTCTACTGGTTCTTACCCTGATTTGCTAAGCTCAACCCTTTCTGTGGATGGTAATGGTGGAGACCAGATCAGTCGCATAGACTGTGCATCCCAGTTAAGAACCCACAATGATCCGCTAACCACGTTTTAGGGGGTGTCTCTTTTGAGATGACTTCACATGATCCAGTCTTCTTCTTGTGTTGCTGTGGTTGAGTGTTAGTGCTTCTCGAAAAGGCGTGTTAAACCTACATATTTTGAGTGGGGTTTTTTCAACTTTTTTGTGACTGTAGACACTCACTGTTTATGCTTGTAGTGAGCAGTAGCAATAGAGAGCAGAAAGTCGGCCATGATTGGGTACTCAGTACTCGTAACTAGTGATGAGCGAGCAGTACCATGCTCGGGTGCTCTTTATTCAAAACTAGTGATGAGCGGGCACTACCATGCTCGGGTGCTCTTTATTCAAAACTAGTGATGAGCGGGCACTACCATGCTCGGGTGCTCAGTATTCAAAACTAGTGATGAGCGGGCACTACCATGCTCGGGTGCTCAGTACTTGTAACTAGTGATGAGCGGGCACTACCATGCTTGGGTGCTCGGTACTCGTAACTAGTGATGATCAGGCACTACCATGCTCGGGTGCTCAGTACTGGTAACTAGTGATGAGCGGGCACTACCATGCTTGGGTGCTCGGTACTCGTAACTAGTGATGATCAGGCACTACCATGCTCGGGTGCTCAGTACTGGTAACTAGTGATGAGCGGGCACTACCATGCTTGGGTGCTCAGTACTCGTAACTAGTGATGATCAGGCACTGCCATGATCGGGTGCTCAGTACTCGTAACTAGTGATGAGCGGGCACTACCATGCTCGGGTGCTCAGTACTCGTAACTAGTGATGAGCGAGCACTACCATGCTCGGGTGCACAGTACTCATAACTAGTGATGAGCGGGCACTACCATGCTCGAGTGCTCGGTACTCGTAACTAGTGATGATCGGGCACTGCAATGATCGGGTGCACAGTACTCGTAACTAGTAATGAGCGAGCACTACCATGCTCAGGTGCTCAGTACTCGTAACTAGTGATGAGCGGGCATTACCATGCTCAGGTGCTCAGTACTGGTAACTAGTGATGAGCGAGCACTACCATGCTCAGGTGCTCAGTACTCGTAACTAGTGATGAGCGGGCACTACCATGCCCGGGTGCTCTGTACTCGTAACTAGTGATGATCGGGCACTGCCATGATCGGGTGCGCAGTACTCGTAACTAGTGATGAGTGGGCACTACCATGCTCGGGTGCTCAGTACTGGTAACTAGTGATGAGCGAGCACTACCATGCTCAGGTGCTCAGTACTCGTAACTAGTGATGAGCGGGCACTACCATGCTCGGGTGCTCGGTACTTGTAACTAGTGATGATCGGGCACTACCATGCTCGGGTGCTCGGTACTCGTAACTAGTGATGAGCGAGCACTACCATGCTCAGGTGCTCAGTACTCGTAACTAGTGATGAGCGGGCACTACCATGCTCAGGTGCTCAGTACTCGTAACTAGTGATGAGCGGGCACTACCATGCTCGGGTGCTCGGTACTCGTAACTAGTGATGATCGGGCACTACCATGTTCAGGTGCTCAGTACTGGTAACTAGTGATGAGCGGGCACTACCATGCTCAGGTGCTCAGTACTGGTAACTAGTGATGAGTGGGCACTACCATGCTCGGGTGCTCAGTACTTGTAACTAGTGATGATCGGGCACTGCCATGATCGGGTGCACAGTACTCGTAACTAGTGATGAGCGGGCACTGCCATGCTCGGGTGCTCTGTACACGTAACGAGCAGGTGGAACACTTGGACAGGCATGACTTGAGCACCCAGGTATAATAGAAGTCAATGGGGAACTCAAGCATTTTCTGAAAAAAATCCTCAAGTTCCTTATTGACTTCTATTCTACTGAGAAAAATGAGCACCCAGCACTCGAACATCAAAATGCTCGTTACGTTTACTGAGCAAGTCGCTTATCCCTAATTACCACCACATCAGAACCTAATAAAGATTTCTGAAGATAGGGTAGAGTTTTGGAAAAACATCCAAGCAACGGCATCTTAGCCCGGCCTCCCTTCCCCAACAGCTCGTCTGGGTTCTGTAATGGATAATTGAAGAAACATGAGGGATCTGATGGTGCCACCACCACAGAAATTGGTATCCGATGTATAAACAAAAGCTTATTTATTATAGGTTGTGAATATACGACGCGTTTCAGGGTCAAAACGTCCTCTATATCAGCTAAAAACACAAATGAGCAAAAACCACAATGACTGGATTTACCTGACAAAGCGTCAGTTCGTCCCTGAAATGTGTTGTATGTTCCTCACCTATAATAGAAAGGCTTTTGTTTAGACATCGGATATCACGTTCTCTGGTTTTGGCACAGCCCGTGACTTCCCTCGTTTTCCTTCAATTATCCATTGCACAAGTGAAGCAGTAGACCACAAAAGCAAGCAAAATGGTATCAGACAAAAACAAAGTGCCCGTCCTGACTGCAGAAGTCTAGAGGAGCTTCATGGATTGGGTTTCCAAAGCTCTGCAGATGTGCGAGTGTGCACTGCCAAGTGTCATCTGGCATAAAGCATACGGCCATTGGATTCCGGAACAGTGGAAAAGCAAGTTGAGTGATGAATTATGCTTCTCCATCTGCCAGTCGGAGGGATGAGTGTGCCAGGAAAATGATTTCTGTTTGGATATGTAGTGAATAGGATATTCGGATAGTCAATAGAGTTTTAGTTTCTATCAAGACTTTAGCTTCAACCCGTCATGGAGGTAAATCATGGCACTGTAGTTTATCTTGACATTTTAGGGTTTGAGAAGATCAAAGGCAAAAAATAGTCCATGTTGATCCCATTTTTGGCTTGTCCCTACCGCTAAGGAGGGTGGATAAGTAGAGGACAGGTAAAGTAGGGGTCATTTATGGTACTCTTTACTGATTTATGTTCTTCCTTTATATTGTTTTACCAATTTTATAAGAGATTTCATGGAAGAAGGTGCAGCAAGAGATAATCAAATGAACTATTGGCCAATAATTGTTACGTTACACTTGTAAGGACCAAGGGTGATGGAGCTCATTCTGGACCACCGGTGGAGCTTGACTTGTAGCTTCTGTCCCTTTTACCAAGTTAAAATGAATATTTTAGGTTTGATGTGGAAGAACCTAATTGAATTGATGTCACAGGTTCATCACAGGTGACAGACAGTCATGTGGTTTCTGGCCATAGAAGGTCACAGCGTTTGGCTGCACAGACTGCTACCTGACTTTTCTATGTTCCTGCTATCAGTATTCATTGGTATAGGTAGCTTTCCTGCTGGATTCATCTCTCTCTGTTTTGGACCCAGCAGGAGCTCACCTTCCACCCAGCTGTTGATTACCAGTATTCCGTTGGTGTTTAAATACCCCTTCCTTTCTATGGATTGGTGCCGGTGATATTTTCAGTTCCTTCAAGCCTTGGTTGCAAGCAGGTGGTTTGTTCTCCTCTGTGGTATCGTTGCTGAATGCTTTGCTGAACTTCTACCTGAGTCATCTGTAGATAAGTAGTTCATGCTTTCCCCCCTGTGTGTCCTCCTTGTGTCTTTTATAGTTGTTTAGTGGGGTTGACTAAGAACTCATCCCATCCGCTCCCTATTTAGGGTCCAGCTCTAGGGATATCTAGGGTCAGGTATCTGGCTTGGCGCATAGGTGCAGAACCTATCTAGGGTGGCGAGGGACCAGCACTTGGGATACTAGGGTCAGGTATCTGGCTTGGTGCAGAGGTGCAGAACCAATCTAGGGTGGTGAGGGACCTTAGGGACCAGCAGTAGGTTTGGTCTGGTCACCATCTTCCCTTTCCCTAGACATAGGATTTCCCTTCCTTTTCGCCGTGCGCTTGGTACTTCCCCGTACCTAGTGTGACAATTGAGCCCTGAAAATAGCACAGACTTCACCTAAGGTTTTATCAACCAATATTAGGACTCAATCTCATGAGCATCTTTGTTCCTAAGTGAAACGAAATCCCATCATTCATGTCCCAAAATCTAGAGAAAAGCCTTCCTAGAAGAAGTTAGGGATAGATACAGTGCCTACAAGTAGTATTCAACCCCCTGCAGATTTAGCAGGTTTGATAAGATGCAAATAAGTTCGAGCCTGCAAACTTCAAACAAGAGCAGGATTTATTAACAGATGCATAAATATTACAAACCAACAAGTTATGTTGCTCACTTAAATTTTAATAAATTTTCAACATAAAAGTGTGGGTCAATTATTATCCAACCCTTAGGTTTAATATTTTGTGGAATAACCCTTGTTTGCAATTACAGCTAATAATCGTCTTTTATAAGACCTGATCAGGCCGGCACAGGTCTCTGGAGTTATCTTGGCCCACTCCTCCATGCAGATCTTCTCCAAGTTATCTAGGTTCTTTGGGTGTCTCATGTGGACTTTAATCTTGAGCTCCTTCCACAAGTTTTCAATTGGGTTAAGGTCAGGAGACTGACTAGGCCACTGCAACACCTTTATTTTTTCCCTCTTGAACCAGGCCTTGGTTTTCTTGGCTGTGTGCTTTGGGTCGTTGTCTTGTTGGAAGATGAAATGATGACCCATCTTATCTTAAGATCCTTGATGGAGGAGCGGAAGTTCTTGGCCAAAATCTCCAGGTAGACCGTGCTATCCATCTTCCCATGGATGCGGACCAGATGGCCAGGCCCCTTGGCTGATAAACAGCCCCACAGCATGATGCTGCCACCACCATGCTTGACTGTAGGGATGGTATTCTTGGGGTCGTATGCAGTGCCATCCAGTCTCCAAATGTCATGTGTGTGGTTGGCACCAAAGATCTCGATCTTGGTCTCATCAGACCAGAGAACCTTGAACCAGTCTGTCTCAGAGTCCTCCAAGTGATCATGAGCAAACTGTAGACGAGCCTTGACATGACGCTTTGAAAGTAAAGGTACCTTACGGGCTCGTCTGGAACGGAGACCATTGCGGTGGAGTACGTTACTTATGGTATTGACTGAAACCAATGTCCCCACTGCCATGAGATCTTCCCGGAGCTCCTTCCTTGTTGTCCTTGGGTTAGCCTTGACTCTTCGGACAAGCCTGGCCTGGGCACGGGAGGAAACTTTCAAAGGCTGTCCAGGCCGTGGAAGGCTAACAGTAGTTCCATAAGCCTTCCACTTCCGGATGATGCTCCCAACAGTGGAGACATGTAGGCCCAACTCCTTGGAAAGGGTTTTGTACCCCTTGCCAGCCTTGTGACCCTCCACGATCTTGTCTCTGATGGCCTTGGAATGCTCCTTTGTCTTTCCCATGTTGACCAAGTATGAGTGCTGTTCACAAGTTTGGGGAGGGTCTTAATTAGTCAGAAAAGGCTGGAAAAAGAGATAGTTAATCCAAACATGTGAAGCTCATTGTTCTTTGTGCCTGAAATACTTCTTAATACTTTAGGGGAACCAAACAGAATTCTTGTGGTTTGAGGGGTTGAATAATAAATGACCCTCTCAATAAACTTTTCTCAATTTAAAAAAAAAAAAAAAAGAAATAACAAATTTTTTTTTGCTGCATTTCACACTTCCAGGCTGATCTACAGTCCAAATGTCACAATGCCAAGTTAATTACGAATGTGTAAACCTGCTAAATCTGCAGGGGGTTGAATACTACTTGTAGGCACTGTAATTAAATATTAACTTAATATTTTGGATTGCGATGATAAAATAGCCCAGATGTGAGGTTCAGGAGCCTACATGACCATCGATAGATCTGGGAGATGCCATTTTTTTACTGCTCCTGTTTTGGTGGATTTTTCCACGATGACTAGTAGCAAGGATCCTTAAACACACAGTAAAAGTAAGTGTTTATCTCTGCTGTTTGTAGGTTGAAAGCCTTCAGAGAATGATTTATGGATTGAAATGAACTCCAACATTAAGACAACTCTGCTTCCAAAGATTCACTTTAGAGAGCCCAGCAATTATCGATTGCCGTTTTGGACTACACAGATGATGACGTTATCGGGGGGAACTCAGGAGAAATCACAAAGATCAATAGTTATGAACATTCAGTCAAGGTCATTCCGAGAGGTTATTTACCTATTTGGGGCATTTAAACTCAATTTATAAGAGCAGACACGATTTACAACATTTATTACATTTATAGTCTGGTGGCTACGTAGTGGTTTGTTGATAAATGTTGACATTTTTATGGTTTCCAATAGGAGTGTGATCAAAAATACTGTCACGAGACTGTAAAATTTCGGAATCAGGTCACTTGGACATTATTAAGTCTTTATTTGTGCTAAAGAAATTAAAAAAATGTTCAATACAGTCTTACGAGACCTAAGAGAGTAAAGTGTGCTTTACACGCTGCGACATCGCTAGCGATGTCGAGCGCGATAGCACCCACCCCCGTCGTTCATGCAACATTTGGTGCTCGCTGCCGTAGCGAACATTATTGCTACGGCAGTGTCACACGCACATACCTTGTCAGCGACGTCGCTGTGACCGCCGAACAATCCCTCCTTCAAGGGGGAGGTGCGTTCGGCATCACAGCGACGTCACTAAGCGGCCGCCCAATAGAAGTGGAGGGGCGGAGATGAGCGGGACGTAACATCCCGCCCACCTCCTTCCTTCCGCATTGCCGGTGGACGCAGGTAAGGAGATGTTCGTCGTTCCTGCGGTGTCACACATAGCGATGTGTGCTGCCGCAGGAACGACGAACTACATCGTACCTGCAGCTGCAACGATAATTGGGAATGGGCCCCCATGTCACCGATTAGCGATTTTGAACGTTTTTGCAATGATTCAAAATCGCTCATAGGTGTCACACACAACGACATCGCTAATGCGGCCGGATGTGCGTCACAAATTCCGTGACCCCAACGACATTGCTTTAGCGATGTCGTAGCATGTAAAGCGGCCCTTTGGCATGTGTTTTCAGGGTTATTGGAGACTTTGGAGAACTTGTGACTCAATGCAAATCTAATTTTTGAGACATTGAAAAGATTCACCCCTCTCTAATTACACAATTGGAACTTTTTTTCTGCCTGATACCCCTTTTTAAGACCAGTAATATTTATTAGTAGAGGTATCTTAAGGAGGGACCTGATAGACGTTAGGACTAGTGATGAGTGAGCACTACCATGCTCTGGTGCTCAGTACTCGTAACTAGTGATGAGCGGGCACTACCATGCTCAGGTGCTCAGTACTGATAACTAGTGATGAGCGGGCACTACCATGCTCGGGTGCTCAGTACTCGTAACTAGTGATGAGCGGGCACTACCATGCTCGGGTGCTCAGTACTCGTAACTAGTGATGAGCGGGCACTACCATGCTCGGGTGCTCGGTACTCGTAAATAGTGATGAGTGAGCACTACCATGCTCGGGTGCTCGGTACTCATAACTAGTGATGAGTGAGCACTACCATGCCTGGGTGCTCGTAACTAGTGATGAGTGGGCACTATCATGCTTGGGTGCTGAGTACTAGTAACTAGTGATGAGCAAGCACTACCATGCGTGGGTGCTCGTAACTAGTGATGAGTGGGCACTACCATGCCTGGGTGCTCGTAACTAGTGATGAGTGGGCACTACCATGCTTGGGTGCTCGTAACTAGTGATGAGCGAGCACTTCCATGATTACGTGCTCGGTACTCGTAACTAGTGATGAGCGAGCACTATCATGCTTGGGTGCTGAGTACTAGTAACTAGTGATGAGCGAGCACTACCATGCCTGGGTGCTCGTAACTAGTGATGAGTGGGCACTACCATGCTTGGGTACTCATAACTAGTGATGAGCGAGCACTACCACGCTTGGGTGCTCGTAACTAGTGATGAGCGAGCACTTCCATGATTACGTGCTCGGTACTCGTAACTAGTGATGAGCGAGCACTATCATGCTTGGGTGCTGAGTACTAGTAACTAGTGATGAGCGAGCACTACCATGCCTGGGTGCTCGTAACTAGTGATGAGTGGGCACTACCATGCTTGGGTACTCATAACTAGTGATGAGCGAGCACTACCACGCTTGGGTGCTCGTAACTAGTGATGAGCGAGCACTTCCATGATTACGTGCTCGGTACTCGTAACTAGTGATGAGCGAGCACTACCATGTATGGATCTTTGGTACTCAAAACGAGCAGGTTGGATGCTCAGATGGGGGCGACTAGAGTACAAAGTATTATGGAAGTCAATGGGAAATTCAAGCATTTCTCCACAATATCTTCTAGAAATATGCTTGAATTTCCCATTGACTTCCATTATACACTCGATAGCCTAGTCCCTCCATCCGAGCATCCAACCTGCTCGTTTTGAGTACTGAGCTTGCTCATCACCAAGCAGAACTTTTTGGGTTGTGAAAGGTTCCTGTAGAACAATACCATTGTAATTTAACAGAATTGAAAGGACAACCTTTTTAAAGGATATGGGTGAAGTCTAGAACTCAACACTCAGTTGAGGAGCAAGCTCTTTTGGTTCCTAAGGCAGAAGTTTAAAACTTCCCCCATTTTTGGTCACTAAATATTAGTTTCATGACTGTCCGGTAGACAACCACTCACTTTATTGTCATTTTATCACCAATCTTTAACAATCTTACCTACATGTTTCACCTTAATCCACCCATCTATGAGCAGTCCTTCTTATAAAGTGATCTGACCACCCCACCTCATATGTACAGTAGAATTTGCCGCCTTCTGCATCTTCTTTTTGGTACATCCCTCATCTTTCTAATATTTATATACTTTGGCACTTGTTGCTTCCTCTTTAGAGTTTCTTGGCAATGCTATGTTATAAGTGGCTTGGCACATGGTCCATTTGTTGACTAGTCCACCTACTCATGTCCCCACCTTGTCAACACTACGAGGTACTGACTAAGTATTTGTGGTCGAACAGTGGAGTCCCACCATTTAGGTTGAATTATATTCTTTTTCTGACCCTAATTATCTAACTGATACTTTTTTGGCTGAGGACACTTCATTATTAGCGTATTTGAGCTTTGTTCATATTTATAGCACAAAACTTGGCCAAGTTTCATTCTCGCCTTCTGTTGATGCATCGTCTGAAAAGAGTGGGCTTTACTCTGTAGTTCCGACACTTTAACTTATTCCAACATCTGAGACTGCTTCATATTCCATTAGCTTATAAATATAAAATGGGCTGTATGAATGTGGATCCCGCCTTCAACACCTTGGGTATCTTCTATATTGTGAACTTCTTGACCTCAGGGATGTTCTTCACTGTAATAATATAACCAGAACATTTTTTTTTTATGGAAAAGGTTGTGTGTTTGTTGATTGGAAGTAAGAAATGGGATTTTTTTGAATGATGGTCAAACCCCAAGGACGTGTTACGTCACCACCGGAGTCCGCTCCAGCGACTTCTGCTCCGATCGCCAGGCGACGCCATGTTCCTGCCGTGGATGGTGCTGGTGATGGGAGAGGAGTCGATGCCAGCAGCACCGGAGGGCGCAGGCTCCGATCATCCACTGGGCTGGGTTATCTTGGGATCTGCAGTACCACTGGCTGACTGTGGGTGGCGTGTGTCTTCCAGCTGAAGTTGCCAGCGTTCAGCTACAGCCAATGGGAAGACACCACACCCTTCTTAGTTCCCCTCCTGTCTGCTCACCTCTGCCAGAGATAGTTCTGATTTCCTGGCTCCTGGTCCGCTCTATTCTGTTTTGTGATTCCTGTGTGCTGACTTCTGCGTGTTTTCTGACTACCCTCCTGCCTACTGTTTTTGTACCTTGCTGCCCGATCCGGATTTGACCTCTGCTACGTTTTCTGATTACGTCCTTGCCTGCCGATTCTGTCCCTGTTCTGCTATTCCTGGTTTGACCCTGCCTGACTACTACTCTCATCAGACTGCAGCCCTCCACAGGTAGTGATCACCAGGGCCCTGTGTAATTCCAAATCCCTGTATAAGGGTTAAAGGGTTTCAGGGTTCTGGGGGTCCTGCTTGGTGAGTGGCTTCCCTCTAGCCTTTCCATTACATCCCATCTGAGTCTGTTGATCCAGGCAGGCGTTACAAGATGGCTGTCAATCAGGAGAAGCCACAATGATATGTGCAGTTAGTAACCTTCTGATTCAGAAGAGGTCCTAGTCTTGAGATCTGTGCCGGTCAACAGAATTATTGGGCCCACAACATCCTCTTCATATTACGGACTGACAAACCCCATCACACTTCGAAGGATGGGAAACTTTGACACTTGAGATCAGGAGGGAAATTTTGCTCTTTTGGAGCAGATTGGTTCCTGAATTATGGTGGTACCTCCATTCCTTCTCTTCTTTCAATATCTTCTCTCAATCTTCAGTTGAACTTGGTGGTCTTTTTTGGTCTTTTTTGAACCGTACTATATACTATCACATGCCAAGCCACCAATTGAAAAGCTGAGGGGTTGATCTTCGCTGACCAGTCATGTCCCAACGAATGTAAACTTGGACTCATCTGGACTCACATTTTGTCACTAAGGTCAACAAGTTATAGATTCTAAAAATAATGAAAATGATAAATGGCACTGAGCGAGGACCAAGTAATCCTCAACTACATATCCACGGGTTGAAATAAGTATTAAACATGTCACCTATTTTCTTCGTACTGTATTTTCCGGGTTATAAGATGCACTTTTTCCCCCAAAACTGGGGGTAAAATGGGGGTGCATCTTATAATCCGGATATGGTTTACCGGGGTGGCGATGGTGGAGCAGGGTCACAGGAGGCAGGGTCGGCGATACTGAGGGCTCGGAGGAGGGGTGTCACTGAGCTCATGAGTGTTGGCGATACTGCGGGCTTGGGGTTTTGCAGCGGTGGGCGCTATTGATTGGTCGAGGGACTGTGGGCTCCATTGAATCACAGGCAATTGATGTAATGGACTGCAAGAAAATGGTCACGGAGGCGGCGCTTGCGCAGATTGGCCTCCGCGGCCATTTTCTTAAAGTCCATCGCGTTAACCGCCAGCGATTTAATGGAGCCCACAGCTCGCTGGCAGATCAATGGCGCCCTGCGACACACCCGAGCCCGAAGTATCACCAACCCTCTGTAAACTGAACCTCCTGAGCCGCAACACCCCCTCCTCCGAGCCCGCAGGATTGCCGACCCCCTGCCATCTTCCCTCGGTGAGATATTATAAGACGCACTAGGCTTATAAGACAGACCCTCATTTTAACATTACAAATACTTTTTTCTTATTTTCCCCCTTTAAATTTATGGTGCGTCTTATAATCCAGTGCGTCTTATAAAGCGAAAAATGCGGTAAATATATTTCTGAAGGTGCAATCGACATAAATTTCTCATCAGATGTCAGTAACAAGCCATCCAATCTGCACAGGCAAAGACATCAACCCATAAATATCCATAAATTTAGTGATGTGTAATAATGAGAAATGATACATGGAAAAAGTATTGAACACATGAAGAAAGAGAGGTGCAAAAAGCATGGGACAGAAGAGTGGATTTTTATTCCCATTTTTTTCCATTCCTTTCCAGGAAAATGATTGATTGTTCAATTTGCTCAAAGTGAATCATAAATATTGGATTAAGGAGCATTTGTAGATTTTTTGCATAAATTCAATCTCTTTGAGCCAATTTACTCATCTCTAGTTCTCCCCCAATGGTCCAGTAGCTTCTTACCGTCCCTTGGACTTTTAGATTTCTCCTTTTACTAAATTAGAGGATTTGCACATTGTGATTTATTTGCTATATATACATTTTTAGACTTCTCCGATGTCAACAGTTTTTAGTGTTAACCTTTACAAAAATTACCATTTAGGAAATATATATATATGAAGACACATTACAAAATTACTCATTTCAATCTCTTGTGGCCATCAACTATAATTACCGCAAAAAAAAAAAATTAGCCAACTTGAAATTTATAGATGAAAATTATGGGTTTGTTTACAACAGGGAGACAGAAAAGCTAAAATAGATGTTACAATTTCACCTTATTACATAAAGGTACCTGGAAATGTAAGTATGATGACATCAAACTTGCAATGAGAAATTGATACAATCTAGCAATTCTATAAAATAAATTTTAGGTTACATAAAAAAAAAGAAAAATAATTCGTAATCTTAAATGACAATCCTAAGTGTGCCAGGTCTTGTGCCCGTCCCGCAGGTATTCTGTATGCATCCCATTCTAATCAATAGGGCAGGTACACGATATCTGACCATACCTGCCAAGAAGTCAACGATGCAAAGATCAGCAGGATTGAAAGATCCTGGACAGCATCTTTAAAGACCTTTTTCTCTACTAATGTCATCCCCTTTCATTTGTCCTAACTCTTCCTAACTAACACTTTCCTAATATACTTATGCTACCTACCCTGCTCCTGTAGGCTTATGTCTCTGTGGCACGTATATACCTTTATTGTTGATGTAGCTTTGACCCTTCCGGCTGCAGACAGGAATTGGACCAATTGAGCAAGGCACGTCACTGGTGTGGTCAAGGCAGCTTCTCTGTGAGTGACAGCAGTCTGGGCACGCATGCTGAGATCACACTTCACTCTGCCCTCAGCCTGCTTTACAGTGTGGTGCTTTGATGTGACAAGCACTGCAATGTGCAGATCATGCGATGTGATATACTATCTAATGATCAGCGCATTGTAGCACTTGTCACATCAAAGCACCACACTGTAAAGCAGGCTGAGAGGAGAGTGAGGTGTGATCTGGGCTCTGTCACTCACAGAGAGACAGCCCCATCAGTAGCGTGCCCTGCTCAGTTGGTCCATTTCCAGTCTCCAAACTGGAAGGATCAAAGCTAGAACATCAATAAAGGTATATACATGCAGCAGAGAGATCAGCTTTCAGGAGCAGGGTAAGCATGTAACGAACCGGCGCCGCCATAGCCGCAAGAAGCCTGCTGCAGTTCCAGTTGCGCCCAGGCGCCGGCTGCCGTTCTTGGCCGTGCCTCGGGTCGTCCAGTTGGCTGCTCCTTCCACCACGTCTAAGTGTGGAGAAGTGGCTAGTGCGCTTGCACGCGCCGAATTACCCCAGCCAGAGTCTAAGCTCGGTGTTTTGCCTACTGAGCATGCTCAGCCTGATTGTGTAATTTCTGAGACTAAGTCCTCAGTTCGGGCTACTGAGCATGCTCCCACAATTAACCCTTACAGCCTCTTTGCACAGGTACTTGGACTTCGTGCTGTGTCTAAGTTCTGGGATGTTCCTACTGAGCATGCTCAGGCAGATAGTCTGATTTCTGAGTCTGTTGTTCAGGCTACTGAGCATGCTCAGGCACTTAGTGCATCAGAGGCTAGGTCCAGTAAGGACCTCACTGAGCATGTCCGTGAGGTGGCATGCCCTGATAGGGCAGAGGATGTCAGGTGTCCTGATGATGTGGCAACTCCGGACTGGCTCGTAGAGGCCCGCCCCTATGATCTAGCACCTCACCATTGGTCGTCAGACGATGACTGGTGAAGTGTTTGGGGCGTGGCTGCCATGAGGTCATCAATGACGTGGCGGTTCCGGATAGGCCGCTGGTGACGTCGCTGATTACATCACACTCTGCAATTGGACCTTGCTGGTTTTACCCTGGGTTTGGGGCAGACCCAGGTTATAAAAGGGGCTGGAGACAACATGGAGGTGCGCAGTCTTCACTTAGAATTCATGGTGGCATAAGCCTTGTTGGAAGCGGTAGGTAGGGCTAGGCGAACGGTGCCTGTCACGCCAAGATTCGTGGCTCAGCACATGAGGGTCAGGCGCTGTGCTTCCTTGCTACCGTTCCTGTTGTGCTATAGCAGTCCAGTGGCGTTAACTGGGCTGCGGCTGCTGCGTCACCTGTCCAGTTGTGCCTCCTACGCACACGGACAGAATACCTGCTGCGTCACCTGTCCGAGAGTGTCCTCTACGCACACGGACAATGCACCTGTTGTGCTACCTGTCCGGTTGTGCCTCCTACGTGCATGGACAGCATACCCCAGGACCCCTGTGGAGTTAACAGTGTGTTCCAAGATTGTGTGTGTGAACCTATTATCCTCCTTGGCTTCCCAGTCAACGCTACTGGTCTGATATCTTGGCCTGACGGGTCCTCTACACACGTGGCCATTCGATTAGTGACCAGAAACGCTAATCGAAGGACCGCTCAGCCTGTCGTGTCTGACACACGTGGCCGACAGGGCGCTCTCGCAGCGGTCTTCTCGGTCAATGCTACCTGGTCACCATCCGGCCTGACGTGTTCCCTGCACACGTGGTCGGGGTTGAGCCAATTCCACCGAAACGCTAACTGGGTTGTCATCCGGTCTGACGTGTCACTACACACGTGACCGGTTCCCTGGGTTATCTCAGAGCCATCCAGCTCTATAGTCTCCGCCTAACCCACAGGGTGCCAGCAGCTCCATTACCATCTGGAGCACGGTGAGCCCCAACTGGCGATTGGGATATATACCCCCTGGTCCTAATCTGCCGCTCCCCCCGTAACAAAGCAGCAGTAGTATATTAGGAAAGTGTTAGTAAGGAAGAGTTAGGACAAATGAAAGGGGGTCATATTTCTAATGAAAATACTCTTTAAAGGGGCTGTCCAGGATCTTTCACTCCTGCGGAGACGTGTCCTGCTCAGTTGGTCCGATGCTGGTGTGCAGCCAGAAGGATCAAAGCTACAACAACAATAAAGGTATTTATGAGCCTCATAGAGACCAGCTTACAGGAGCAGAGTAGACTACAAAAGTATATTAGGAAAGTGTTAGTAAGGAAGAGTTAGGACAAATGAAAGGAGGTCACATTTGTAATGGAAAATCTATTTAAAGGGCTGTCCAGGATCTTTCACTCCTGTGGAGACATCCCTTACTCAGTTGGTCCGATTCTGGTCTGTAGCCAGAAGGATCAAAGCTAGAACAACAATAAAGGTATTTATGAGCCTCAAAGATACCTGCTTACAGGAGCAGACAGCAGAAGTATATTAGGAAAGCGTTGGTAAGGCAGAGTTAGGACAAATGAAAGGGGATCACACTTTTAGTGGAAAACCTTTTTAAAGGTGCTGTCTACAATCTTTCACTCCTGCAGAGATGTGCCTTGCTCAGTTGGTCCGATGCTGGTCTACAGTCGGAAGGATCAAAGCTTCAACAAAAATAAAGGTATTTGAGACTTATAGAGATTAGCTTACAGGAGCAGAATACATTGCAGAAGTATATTGGGAAAGTGTTATAGTTAGGAAGAGTTTGAAACAAATGAAAGGGGATCACATTTGTAGTGGAAAATCTCTTTAAAGGGGCTGTCTCGGATCTTTCACTCCTGCGAAGTGCCCTAATCAGTTGGTCCGAGTCCGGTCTGCAGCCGGAAGGATCAAAGCTACAACAACAATATATGTATTTATAAGCATTGTAGAGATCAGCGTACAGGAGCAGAAGTATATTAGGAAAATGTTAGTTAGGAAGAGTTAGGACAAATGAATACATTAGTAGTGGAAAACTCCTTTTAGGCCACATTCACACAAGTCAATTAACACTCATGCAATGACCAATTAGCAAAAAGCCACAATATGGCACCAATACAAGGAGCGTATACTGTATCAGATGACACTGCCATAATGCAGAGCTAATATCTTGTACAAGCAGGTGAGACTATATGCATATTGCATTGTCACCCCTAGCACCATGTGACAACAAATGAAGTGCCTTAAGTTCCATAGTAACTAAACAAATGGACCCCACACTCCTCCTTTAAGATTTTTTTATATATGCGTAGAGCTGATTTCCTTTGTCTTCCCCATAAATTTTGGACTGAATTATTGTCACATCACAGAAGGTAATAAAACATCTTGAGACGGAAGATTGCCCAGCCCCCGCTCACCTTCCCCTACCGCCTTCATGTCTGTGTGCGCTATTTCTGCATCTTCTGAATATCACTCCTCCCTTTCCTATCCATATCATCTTCTGCCCTCGCCACCTCTTTTCCATTTCTTTCAGATATCACAGCCTCCTGTTATCACCAAGCATCTCTCATCTCCCCGCGTTCCTCTTACAGCAGGAGCATCCCTTGTTTTCACCCCATCCGGCGTCCCTGTGTTTCTATCGAAGCTTTATATCCCCGGTTGGGGGCATTTTATGATTCTTCTTTAGTGATCGTCCATAAAAGTGTTGGGTAAAAAAAGATCTATCAAGAATTTCCTGGAGCAGAAGAGCAGAAAAGTGTTCGGCATGACCAACCGGGAAGAATGTGGACGACCGTGGGCAAAATATTGTCTTTCGGAAACTGATGTAGTTCTGGGATAAAAAAAAAGACACTTAGGGAAAAAAAATAGTCTAAATTATGCAGAAACAATATACAAAATGAACCATAAAATGAGAAGATAATGTAGTCATCAGCAACATTAAAGGGGGCTTTACACGCAACGATATTGTTAACGAGATATCGTTGGGGTCACGTCGTTAGTGACGCACATCCGGCGTCATTAGCGATATCGTTGCGTGACATCTGGGAGTGACGATCACCGATCGCAAAAGCGTCAAAAATCGTTGATCCTTTGTCACATCGTCCATTTTCATAATATCATTGGTTGTTCATTCCGCAGGTTGTTCGTTGTTCCTGCGGCAGCACACATCGCTACGCGTGACATCGCAGGAACGACGAACAACCTTGTACCTGCGGCCGCCCGCAATGAGGAAGGAAGGAGGTGGGCAGGATGTTACGGCCGCTCATCTCCGTCCCTCCGCTTCTATTGGGCGGCCGCTTAGTGACGCCTCACGAACCTCCCCCTTACAAAGGAGGCAACAATGACGTTGCTAGGCAGGTATGTATGTGTGACGGGTGTTAGCAATGTTGTGCCCCACGGGCAGCGATTTGCCCATGACGCACAACCGATGGGGGCGGGTACGCTCGCTAGCGATAGTGATATTGCAGCATGTAAAGTGCCGTTTAGTGTCCTAGATTAAAGAATCCTCCACCATTGGGTCTTGCAAGTGCCGCCTGTAAGAAGTAGACATCCTTCAAGTTGATGTCCGTCCTTATATGCTGAAGTAGTAAGATGCCTTTCCGTCTAGAAAAGTGATAATTTGAATATTTTCTTAAGAAGGACTAATAATAATAATGAATTACAGTTGAGCTCCTTAAAGAGCCACTGTCCATCAAGGTAGCACCAAACTAGGCTTCTCATCGAGCCACCCACATCCTGCAGTGTTATTTCAAGGTAGGCTCGTGGCTTGGCTAATAGTCATGTTAGAAGGCTGGATAAAGTGTAGGACATTGACATACAGGATAGCCATCTCCTATAGGTGTGTAATGCTTGGGGCAGCGAGCGGGATTAGTGGACCCACTGGACCACAGGGAGGACCCGGACTTACCCTTTAGAAGGAGGGGTTTAACTAAGCACCCACCTCGAGGCGATCACCAGGGAAGTGACCGGGACTGTGTCAGCTGACCCCCAGGACAGGTGATGGACTGAGGAATAGACATGTACAGGTGGGTTGACAGAGGTAGGCTGGACAGGCAGGTATGGACAGGAATGGTGGGTATGACAGGGGTAGTCAGGTATGGGAAGGCAGTTACAGTAGACAAACACAGGGTTAACGGGACCTGACAACTAGCTAACCGACTGGTATACTGACTAACTGAATACGTTGCACAGGCACCTCCCCTAATGGGAGGGTGCCTTAAATACACAGTGCCTCTCAGCTATAGGCTGAGAGACATTTTCTGGAAATTTCATGCTGGACCTTTAAGAGGAGGGCCAGTGTGTGTACGCATCTTAGGTGCACTCCTGGGAACACCGTGCAGTATGTACATGGCCCGGTAGGGGAAGGAGACAGATGAACACATGGGAGGCCGAGGGAGTGCGGGGGACCATGCGACCCGGCCCAGTGCTGCAAGTTGGCACCAGTGAGACATTCTTCTGAGGGGCACTGCAGCCAGAAACTTGAGATGCTGCCCCCTGACTGCTGGCCCCCATGCATGTTAAATAGAGGTCTCCCCCTGGAAAGACACTGACCTGCCGCCCCCTCCTTCTGTGGTGTGACTGGCCTAAGCCCCGCCTCCTGGATACATATCACTGTGCTGCCCAGCCTCCGGCCTCTCTGCTGCAGAACCCGGACCTGTTTGGGCAGCCGGACACAGGGACCCGCTCCTGGAGGCGGTAAGAGAGCTATCAGCAGGGAGGTAAGCGTTTCAGCTCACAGCGCTGTTAGCTGTGAGCGGCTCCCTCTCTGCTGAGGCACAAGCGATGTGTGCCGGTGAGCGCGGCGTTCTAAGGGAACTACCCGCCCGCTGGTCCGCTTGCGCTCGCCATTATTTAACAGCCTTAACCCCCTCCACCACCCCCCCCCCCTCCATCCTCCCCTAAAATCAGCATGGAGGAAAGCGTCCTGCTCACGGCGCTTTTAGCTGCGAGCGGCTCCCTCAATGCTGAGGCACAAGTGACATGTACCGGCGAGCGGCGTTCTGAGGGAACTACCCGCCCGCCGGTCAGCTTGTGCTCACCGTCAATCTGCCCCAACCACCCCCCCCTCCCCTTTTCAGCAGGGAGGGAGGCGTGCTGCTCATGGCATTGTTAGCTGTGAGCGGATCCCTCCCTGCTGAGGCTAATAAGCTATGTGTTCCGGCGAGCGGCGTTCTGAGGGAACGGCCCGCCCGCCGGTTAGTTTGAGTTGCTGTTAAATTTAAAAAGGAGCGCTTCGCGCTCTTTTTCTACGGCGTCGCCCACCCGCCGCCCTATCACTGCCGGCACGGGGGGGGGGGGGAGTACGGGGGCGATCTGTGGGTTGGTGCGGTCCCTGTTGCAGGCGCAAGTTGGAAGCGCTGCAGCGGGGGGTGCGCTGGCCTGCTGGAGTAATAAGCTCCGCTCCCCTGTACCGGCCCCCCCCACCACCCCACATCTTCTCATATACCCCATCGTGACACTGTACGCACTGGGGCTGTAGGCAGAACAAACCCCCCCCTTCCCCCCGGGGGTCCGGCGTGGTATGGCGGCGGTTGGGATGACGTTGAACACCGTGCTATGCGGTCATTTGCAGGTACCCCGGCCATTGTTGTAGTCAAAACATGGTGCGGGTAGCTGCGGCGACCGTAGTCAGTCAGCCTCACTATAGCATCGGCGTGGGCATCGGGGCTCTGAGCATCGTCATGGAGGAGGAGAATAAAAAAAAAAAAAAAAAAAAGTCACATTGGTAGAGCTAGATCCCACCACTGCGGCGGATGGTCGAGGTCGTCGCGTGGCAAACGCATTCTCGTCCCCAGACTAAGTCTGGTGAGGTCCCGCTGCGGGACGAACAGCATCTGGGTACATTGGTCCGGACAGCGGAGTTGCCGTTGGAACCGGGCGTGCAATTTCCAGAAGAAGGGTCTGCTTTTTCCTGCATCTTCTGGTAAGTACCATTATGTGGGATTTTGGGTGGGATAAGTGCCCCAGGGGAGGGGTAACGTGATGTCACCAGGCAACAGGATTCCCACCCAATTCTACATTCTTCCTACTGAGTTATGTATGACCAACACTGTGGGTGGACTGTGGAAATCTCACACCCTGATATTATAGGCAGTTGTAGTATCTGCCGTTACTGAATACTGTGGTCGGCATTCCACAACATGACTGCTCTAACTGTGAAAAACCCTTTCCTATTTATTTTTAAAAAAAAAAAAAAAAAAAAAAAAGTCTTGTGCCAGTCCTTTATACAAACAGGTATTTATGCAGGAAAATGGGATCCCCATTATAACTTAGTGCTGTAGCTGAAAAGTTGCAGGTTTGGTACCTTTTCGCTGCTGGTTTGTGTTTCATCTTAACAGACAAAAATGAGCTAGTGATGTGCAAAATTTGCATCTTTAATATTTTATTTAATTGCATAATGTCCACATGAATATCCCCTCAAAAAAAAAATAAATCAATTTTAATTTTTGATCTCAGGTGTATATAACTGACAAATGGCTATCCAATGTTTACCAGACAGAGATTATTCTAATATTATACGATAGAGGGTGCCGACTAACTATATTATTTGAAGCAATTATTGTATTATATATATATAAAAAAAAAAAAAAAAAAAAAAAACCTCTTATAGGATTTGCCTCTATTCGGAATGCTTGGCCACATGGAGACAGGTTTATTCACTATTACCCGTTACCTGGACGCTCTACACTCCATCTCTGGGAACCCACAGGGAATACTTTAACTTTGTAAGGTCGTGTCTACAGCATTAGTTTTTCCCAGGTGCCTTTACCCTGGCGACCAAGGGTATTACTAAGTGGCAGTGTTGGGTGGCCCGGGTTTTTGGTACATGTGTCCAACCTCAGGAGCGGTAAGTTTTAACTTGTGTTCCGTAACATGGAACCAGGATATGGGCGCCTCTAAAGGTGGACCTGATGGTGTAGTGGAATTTCTCGTCAAGTGCCAATTGCCATTTTTTAAAAAAAAAAACAAAAAAAAACAAAAACGAAACCTTTAATTTATATAGCGCTCACATATTCTGCTGTGCTTTGCATGCGTTGGGGATGCTGTCCCCATTGGGGCTTACGGTCTGGATTCCCTACCTGTATGTTTTTGGGGGTGTGGGAGGAGGCCGGAGTGCCCGGAGGAGACCCACGCAGACACGGGTAGAACGTGCAGGCTCCTTGCGGATGGTGTCCTGGGTGGGATTTGGGCCCAGGACCCCAGGGCTGCATCTGGCCACTGAGCCATCGTGCCGTGCCATAATAATTTCAAGAGCAGGAACAGACAGATTTGTAGGTGGATTATTTCCGGCGTTGCAGGGCCAGCTGTTTGGGATCATTTGCAATACAAAGTGTTTATATAGTTATATATATATATATATAATATATATATATAAAAAAAAAAAAAAAAGTTCCCGATGCTGGGCCCGGCGGGCATGGTCCGGTAACCTAACTTTGATTGCGCCTTTCCCCCTATTTAGGTTCCAGCTAAACAAAAGGGGGGGTAGACTGGGAAATAGGAGGATGACCAGTGGTTCGACGATGCCGGTGGGTAAAAGTCTTAACCAACTACAGCCCCCTACTCAAATAAGTAATCAGGCTGATTAGGTTTTTTGTGGCTTGGAATGCCTATGGGTCAACGCAGGGTTGAAGTCAATACAGGCATCTGGTTTCCGGGTTAGTATCGCTCACCCTATTGCAATCCCAATCCCAGGTATTTTGGTAACTCCACCCACCAGCAGGATCAAGGCTGGGAGTGCGCAGCTAGATGGTGGGGTGTTCGGTGAAGTTAGGCTTATGATCCGGGCACCCCATTTTGCATTGACCTGACGGTTCTATGGTACGTTATGCAGCGGGTGTTGTTTGGTGGCTGATGTGCGTGATGATTTCCCAAGCCACCCTTTAGTAATACACACCCTGTAGTATTCAGTGAACGTGCACCATTTTGGTTGCAAGCAACCTGTTACGAGGTCGGTCTTCCCGTTTTTAAATTGTGGAACTGTACTGAAGCGATGTGGGCCTTGTGGGGTGTAAGGTATTTAAGGGTTGGATGATTAGCGGCAAGCGAGTGGATCACAGTAGGCCTATTCTTTTCTAGCCATAGATTGTTCCAAAAAAAAAAAAAAAAAAAAAAAAAAAAAAGGGGGGGGTTTGGATTTTTCGCCCCATTGCGAATCTATACCTTGATGTTTTGGATCTTTTTTCCCTCACTCGGCGGGCGTCCCGACGTTGTCGGTTATGTCTCTTAGGCGAGCGGGTGTGATGGGACTAGTTTTTACCCACGACGACGGCCCTTCATTTTAGCGTCACGGAGTTAGTCCTACATTTTGTGGGCTGGTTTTGGTTGGTAATGTGATGGTTCCTCGTTATTTTGGTGTTTGCCAGCCGTGGTACCCGGTACGTACTCTACCAGAGTTGGGGTGTTCCAAGGCTTCAGGGGCCAGCATACATGAGCACAGTTTCAGTGGATTAGGTGACTGCAATTGAAATGCATTATGAGGGACGTCAGGACTGAGTTGGTTTTTGAAATCTTGTTTTTATTAGTCACGTAAGAAGATTCAGAACAGCGTACAGGGCTAATGTAAAATGACATGATTGTGATTTGTTTATTTTTTAAAAAAAAAAAAAAAAAAAAAAAGAAGTTTGTGGGTTTTGCCAGTACCACCTTGGAGAGAAGAGGCGTTGATGGTTACGAGAATTCTCTGTTCTGACATTGTTTTCCTTTCAGATCCAAGTCGGCCTAGTGACTGGGTCCGAGGTTACTTCCATATATGTTGGCTGCGAGGAGAGCGGATCTTCGCCTTGGTGGTCGGTCCTTGGTCCCCTTTTACAGTGGATGTAATTGGAGAGGTTGCCGGAGCTTGGCTCAGCTGTGGGTCTATCAGAGGCGATCAAGATTGTGTGAGCTCTCTTTTCTCCAACCGACTTGGTGATACACATAGGCTTCAAGTATCTGGTCCAAGGCCGTCTAGCTAGGCCTCTTACCCTTATCCGGTCAGAGAAGTACAAGTTTCCCTGTTTTAGTTCGGAGTGTTACAACGATCCGGTCGAAGGTAACCCTCTGGCCCAGGGGGCATGGAGCTAAGGAAGAATGTGATAAGGATCTCTCCTGGCGCATGGTCAATCAGGGCCTACCCAAGTTGTGCTGTTAATAAAGTGTTAAAAAAAAAAAAAAAAAGTTGTTGGTCTGGCACCGCCAGCTGGAAGGCAATATTTGGCTGTCCTTAAGCTTGGATGGGTACATCCCAAATGATGATGTTATGGATATGGTGGTTGCGGAAATGCCTGGGACGGCTCAGGTATTTTTTAGTTTTTGGGGGGGGTCGCAGCTTGCTGGCGCTGTGCTGCTCCTTGGCGGAAGGGGTAGGAAAAGTGGTGGTGAATTACCCGCGCCGGACGGCCGGAAGGCGGTACATTTACCTGAACCCCGTGATGTTGGCAAGTTAATGCCTGGTTAAAAGCTGCGACCAAATTTTATGCCAAAAGATGAGAGTGGTTTTTCCCCATGCCTCTCTCCAAAAATATGGAAAATTTCAAATAAAAGTATTTTAATTTATAAGAGAACGGTGTCGTGTCTTTCTATGGGGGAAAATGGTGGTAGTTGGGTCCTGGCAGTCTTTCCTTCTCAGATAGAGCTATTTTGTGTAACTAAAGATGTAAAAACCTTTCCTCGTTTTCTTGTCATGTGCTCTGGATCTCCGATACACCCACATTTCTTTAGTTTTCCCTAATTTTAGTACGTGCAATTAATGCTTAATATAACTGCAATAAGGAGCTCCTAGACTACTAAGGATGTATGATAAACATCTATCTGCTTCTGATTAATACATGAAATGTTGTCCCATCACACGTCATTTAAAGGGAATCTGTCACCGGGTTTTGCACCCTAATCTGAGAGCAGCATAACGTTGGGGCAGAGATCCTGATTCCAGCGATGTGTCACTTACTGGGCTGCTTAGTGTAGTTTTCATAAAATCACTGTTATCAGCAGGAGATTATCATTACAGGACTACTTGGCTGCTGCAGGTAGTCCAACATATTCATGAGCTCTGTATAACTGCTAGATCTGCAGCAGAGAAAACAGTGATTTTATCACTGCTCAGTAAGTGACACATCACTGGAATCAGGGTCTCTGACCCTATGTTATGCTGCTCTCAGATGGAGGAGCAAAAACCTGGTGACAGATTCACTTTAAGCAAGCCTTGTAGGGAAAAATTTGAGATGACAGATTTGCAAAAAATAACCTGAGGCAGAAAAAAGGCTATAGAGTGCACAAATAAGAGGCCATATAGTGCAAAGATAAAACAAAATATGTACAAATGAGAGGCCAAATAAAGCACAAATAAAAGACCCATACAGTGCACATAAGAGGCCATATAGTCCAAAGATAAAAAGTGTACAAATAAGAGGCCATATAGTGCAAAGATAAAAAGTGTACAAATAAGAGGCCATATAGTGCAAAGATAAAAAGTGTACAAATAAGAGGCCATATAGTGCAAAGATAAAAAAAAGTGTACAAACAAGAGGCCATATAGTGCAAAGATAAAAAGTGTACAAATAAGAGGCCATATAGTGCAAAGATAAAAAAAAAGTGTACAAATAAGAGGGCAAATAAAGCACAAATAAAATATTGTACACAAACAAGAGGCCATATAGAGCACAAATAAAAAAATAAACAATGCACAAATAAGATACCATATAGTGCAAAGATAAAAAAAAAGTGTACAAATAAAAGGCCAAATACAGTACAATAAAAGACCCATACAGTGCATATAAGAGGCCATAAAGAGCACAAATAACAACTATACAGTGCACAAATAAGAGACCATATAGTGCACAGATAAAAAAGTGTACAAATAAGAGGCCATATAGTGTAAAGATGAAAAAAATGTGTTCAAAAAATAGGCCAAATAGAGCACAAATAAGAGACCCAAACAGTGCACATAAGAGGCCATATAGAGCACAAATAAAAGACCCTAACAGTGCACATAAGAGGCCATTTAGAGCACAAATAAAAAACCCAAACAGTGCACATAAGAGGCCATTTAGAGCACAAATAAAAAACCCAAACAGTGCACATAAGAGGCCATATAGAGCACAAATAAAAGCCCCAAACAGTGCACATAAGAGGCCATATAGAGCACAAATAAAAGACCCAAACAGTGCACATAAAAGGCCATATAGAGCACAAATAAGAGATCCAAACAGTGCACATAAAAGGCCATATAGAGCACAAATAAAAGATCCAAACAGTGCACATAAAAGGCCATATAGAGCACAAATAAAAAACCCAAACAGTGCACATAATAGGCCATATAGAGCACAAATAAAAGACCCAAACAGTGCACATAATAGGCCATATAGAGCACAAATAAAAGACCCAAACAGTGTACATAAAAGGCCATATAGAGCACAAATAAAAGACCCAAACAGTGCACATAAGAGGCCATATAGAGCACAAATAAAAAAAAATATACTGTACAGTGCGCAAATAAGAGACCATATAGTGCAAAGATAAAAAAAAATGTGTACAACTAAAAGGCCAAATAGAGTACAAAAAAAGACTGCACAAATAAATGGCCATATAGAGCACAAATAAAATACAGCACACAAACAAAAGGCCAAATAGGGCACAAATAAAAGATCCATACAGTGCAAAAATAAAAGACCATACAATACACCAATTAAAAAAATACATACAATGCACAATAAATGGCCATATAGTGCACAAATAAGAGAATAAAACAGTAGGCAAATAAAAGCACCATACAGTGTACAAAGAAAATAATCCTATAATGGAAAAACTAAGACAATCACATAGTGCACAAAAGAAAAAGATACGGTGCACAAATTAGATACGGTAATCATATATTACACAGAATAGAGTCCCTTACAGTGCACAAATAATACAATACAGTGCACAAATAAGGGAACGATCCAGTGCACCAATAAAAAGAATACCGTACACAAATATGAGAACCATACTGTGCCCAATATTAAAAAATGCAATGCACAAATACAAAAACCATATAGTCTATAAATAAGAGTATTGTACAGTGCATCAATAAAGCAGCCATATAGTACACATATACTGCAGCACAACCATACAGTGTCAGAATATTGATGGGGACCTTGCTATTATCCACCCTACATGTGATCCCCGGCCGGAGGGCAGTGCTGCAGTGTTGGTAATTGCGGTATATAGACACACAGGATATACTGTAGACTCTATAGAGCACGGTTTGTCATTTTGAGCTCATAAACCCGCCATAGTTGCTGACTTCTACCGCGCTGTAAACCTGGACTTGATCTAATGATGTCTTTAAATTCTAAAAATATCTCATACGGCTAAAGAAGTGCCGAGGCAGCAATACAGCGGCCATGATAACCACGAAGAGACAAATGCAAGGAGGCTAGAGAGAGAAGAACGGCAGCGGAGATGAAAGCGAGGAGCGGGAGGAAGCGGCTTCATTACTGCTCCCATCTTCTGAGATCCGCCGCTTCCTGACAGCTGCCGGGCTCCACATACACTGCGCCTGGGAGATCTGAATCCTGCACCGATGCCGGCCAGGTTCATTGGTGTCTTTGATTCGGCGTGATTAAGACGCTGTTCTAATGAAGGAAAACATTCTCTCGTAATTAAGCGTGACCTCCTAGTAATATCAGCATCTGAATGTCGCGTGCTGTCCGTATCCGCACTCGCGGAATACTTCTACGGCGTCGCGCTCAGTTCACATGGCAGCGTACGACAGGCAACCTGGTCTCTGTTAGGCCTCTGCCACAGTCATGTGGAAATCACGCACGTGCCGCGAGACACCCTGCATGTTGCGTGTGGTAAGTATGTGTCTCCGGTACGTGCGGGCCACGTGTGTTCTCCGTGTGCTATCTGCGATAACACACGGAGAACCGGTAATTTGCATACTCACATGGTCATTGCTGCTGTCCAGTAGTGATGTGTCGGTCGAGAACGATCCGACACAAAGATCCGGCTCCCTGCTGTGACCGACAGGAGCCGGATCCCCAAAGTGAGCCACTAAAATCGCTGAACGGCTCTTTTTGCCGCTGAAACCCCACCCACCCGTGTCTAAACCCCGCCCTCCCACGTCTAAAGCCCGCCCACTCAGCAATCTATTTGGTCCCTTGTAAGTGGGCGGGGTTTAACCACGGGTGGGCGTGGTTTCAGCGGCGTCACTATAATCTTAAATATGTGTTCACCTTGGGGCGAACACATATTTAATAAGGAGCTGAGAACGATCTGAAAGATCCAGCTCTTTTCGGTGAGCAGAGCCATGGGAACCGGATCACCAAAAAGAGCCGGACTGCCCATCACTACTGTCCAGGGTTCTGATATTCGGCTCCAGCCCCGCCCACTCCCCGCTGATGCTGCTTCTGGCCGAGCAGAGGGGCGGAGATTAAAGCCTGTGACATAACGCCCACCTCCATAACACGCTCATAATGAGCGGCGGGCGGCAACAACTGTTTGCCGCGGAAGATTCTGTGGGGCTGGTGGAGGTGAGTATGTGTTTTTTTTATTTTAAAATAATGACACGTGTTTCTCGGGACCGCATCCACACTACATCCGTGTGGTACGGGCGGGCGCGGGCCGTGTGACACCCGTGCTGCTGGAGAAAACGTGGACATGTCGGCGTGAGGAACACACGGACACACGTAAGTACGGAACGGACACACGTTCCGTTCCAAAATACTTACGTGTCCAAAACCATTATGAAATCATATGTCCACGTGTGTACGTGCCTCCGGTACGTGAAAAAACTGCCAAACACGTACCGGAGGCATGAACGTGTGACAGAGGCCTTAAGTGCTTAGATGGGCTGGGCGTCGGCTGAGTTGCTTCACTGCTCCCAGCCATGCAGGGGTTAATCCTTTTTAGAGCAGCAGATTGCTGATTTCCTTCCACAGCTGGTCTCCTCCTATTTAAGACTAGGGAGTGTAGTAGGAGACCGCTGAAGATAGTTTCTGCTTGTAGTTGCGATATCCCTGTGGCCATGGTTATCCTCCATTTGGTGACCAGCGATTTGTCGTCTGTACTATGTGAAAGTTCCCTGGTGTGACTTTCTCCTTCCCTTTTGGTTTATCTCCTTGTCTCCCCTCTGTGGATATTTGCGGTTTCAGTGTTACCCCCTTGTCTTTGTCGTGTGGGAGGTTTATTACTTTGTGTCCTGCCCAAACCTGGGTTGGGGGTGTGGGGGTATTAGGTCAGGGTCCGACAGGAGACAGGGCCAGGATGGGGATCCCGGTCCTCCCCAGCATTAATGGTACCTCTGGGGTAAGGGTGAGAGCAGAGGTCCCAGTCTTAGGGATAGCATAAGTCCCCCTGTGTCCCCTAGTCACCCATGACACTGAATGTTTCCGGTAATTGTTTATCAGTCCTGCACATCGTCTTGTAGGAATTTTAGCCCCTTACTCCATACAAATCAGCTTCACTTTTGGTATTTTGGTATTTTTCTCCCATGAACTGCCCACTTCAGGTACTTGAAGGAAAGCATGGATGTCGGGGCTGTACGGGCCCCATGCTCCTTTACCAGAGTGCTCCCGTGTGCGTGTTTGGCTTCGGGCGGGGGGTAAAACACTTACTGGTTTCTTCAGGCCAGTGTCCATCACCCCGCTGCCGGTCCCCCTCGTAGACGAAGTAGTAAGACATGAGACACAAAAGTTCTCTTCGCAAACCAAACCTGTACAATTTATTCTTCACACCACTATGATGGACATGGCCTCACTCGTCATGGTTCTGCTATTTCTATTATTTTGGGGTACTCCCTCTTGACCTATCCCCGCTATCTTGGATCTTGCCCTCAAGCTGCCGGGCCTGTGTCTCCGTTCCCCCTCTTCCTCACATCGTTGTGCGCTTCTGGGCCCCGACGGCTGTTTAGTTGTATGTCTTCCTGGAGTCCGCCGGTGTGAGTCGTAGGCTCCAGACCTCTCAAGGTTACCTCAGGGTTCCCTAACTGGCCCTGACACTGGAGTCACATCCTTTTCTACTCAAACCCTATCCAGAACTGGTATCCCGCGAGGCCAGTCTTGCTAACCAACCCACCAGCCATCTGACACTCCTCCCCTACTTGGCTCAACCTTATCTTATCTAACATCTAACCTACTGCTGCTCCTGGTCGACCACTGGATGCCGTTACAGGGTCCCGACTCTGCTACATCGGGGCCTACAGTATGGAGACGTAACCACCTCCTACACCCTTACGCAACATTTATATAGGACTAAGGTCAGTACTGTGACTCGGCTAGTCCAAAACTAATTTTATTCTTCTGTAAACAATTTTTTGTAGAACGACTCTTGTACATTGGGTCATTGTCTTGCTACATGACCCATACTCTCTTCAGATTCAGCTCATGGACAGATGTCCTGACATTTTCCTTTATACTTTATTGGTATAATTCGGTATTCACTGTTCTATCAATGAAGGCATCCATCCTGGCCCACAAGCAGAAAAACTAAGAAACTACCACCACCATGTGTCACAGGTGAGATCAAGTTTTTCTGGTGTAATACAAGGTTTTTCTTCCTTCAAACATAACAGTTCTCATTGAAACCAAAAAGCTCTATTTAGGTTTTATCCGTCCACAAAATATTGTTCCAGTAGCCTCCTGACGTCTCCTGTTGATTTTTAGCAATTTGTACATGGACAGCCATGTTTTTTTGTAAAGTAGTGACTTTCACACCATTGTTGTTCATCTTTACGATGGACTCATGAACTTTAACATTGAGGCCTTTAGTTGTTTAGCAATTACCTTGGGTTCCTTCATAACCTTGCAGACAATTATACACCTTGCTTTTGGGAGTGATTTTTGTTGGTTGACTACTCATGGGGAGGGTAATTATAGAATTTCCTCCATTTTTACACACATTACCATTGACTATTGTAAGAGAGACCTTTAGTTGTTTAGCAAATACCTTGGGCTCCTTTATAACCTCGCAGACAATTATACACCTTGTTTTCGGAGTGATTTTTGTTGGTTGACCACTCATGTGGAGGTTAATTATAGAATTTCCTCCATTTTTACACACATTAACATTGGCTATTGTAAGAGAGACGTTTAGTCATTTAGCAGTTATCTTGGGTTCCTTTGTGACCTCGCAGACTATTATACACCTTGCTTTTGGGAGTGACTTTTTTTGCTCGACCACTCATTGGGAGTGTAATTATAGAATTTCGTCCATTTTTACACATATTAACATTAGTCATTTAGCAATTATCTTGGGTTCCTTTGTGACCTCACAGGCTATTATACACCTTGCTTTTGGGAGTGACTTTTGTTGCTCAACCACTAATTGGGAGTGTAATGATAGAATTTCATCCATTTTGCACATATTAACATTGGCTATTGTAAGAGAGACATTTAGTTGTTTAGCAATTACCTTGGGTTCCTTTATGACCTCTTGGACTATTATACACCTTGCTTTTGGGAGTGACCTTTGTTCGTCGACCACTCATTGAGAGGGTAATTATAGAATTTCCTCCATTTTTAACACAATAAATCTGACTGTGGATTGGTGGCATCCAAAGTCTTTAGAGAGGACTTTGTAACCTTTTCCAGCCTGTAGAACATCAACAAGTTTTCTTCTGAGGTCCTCACAAACCTCCTTTGCTCGAGCAATGATACACTGTTGATACAATGATACAAAATGAGCTTGATCGATCTCTATTCTTTAACTAAAACAGGTCACCCACTTACACCTGATTGTCATCCTATTGATTGAACACACAAGGCTGGAAGGGCTAAACTGGTGAGGTGGATTCACTAAGCTTTAGGTTGTTTTACCGTTACCGTTTCCGCAGTTGCCGCCTCCGGAGAGGCAGGTTGGAGGGAGGGCCCTCAGCAGACTTGCCAGATGGCACGTGGAACAGCAAGGACCAGGCCATGGTAAGCTAGATGGCATGATCACAAGCGGAACAAGTCACATCAGGAGATGCTGAACCCAGGGTTACAAGAAAACGATATTGAGAATATTTTCTTGTGTATATAACTTCGTTTTAGTGCTCTTCTTCAGGTCTACAAGCCCTAATCTGCTTAAAACACGTGCACCTTTAAAGAAACCTTCTAGAAGGAAGACGCTGCTTCTCCTAATGAAATACTGCATCCCCCTACAACGACGAATAGTGATTCATTATGGGGTCCGAAGGGCTCCCTGGTGCATAATTACAGGGGGAATCTTTCATTTTTACATATGTTTTCCTTACGTTTTACTCTACGGAGATCTGAGCTGTCTTGCAAACGTGCAACTTTAATTTACTCGGCCAATATAATGTATCACTTTATCTTCATTGCCCTACAGTAATATAAAACTACTCGACTCGCTAATGGCCTGAGCTCTAATCTTCGGAGGTGCCATCAGCGTAATTATATTACTGGTCAAGGATCTAGACTTGTGTTCCTCGGGTAACTCTTCTCTCCGTCGAGCTCCACTCATCATCACCCTGCTGCAGCGCAATAGTCCAGACTATGGGGTCGATGAAGAGTATTTTAAGTTTAATTATCGTTAACGAGATGGTAAATTTCTGCTAGAAACTACTGGAACATCCACTGTGACCAATCGGCACAAAATTGATTAGATTTTTGTTCACACTTCACAAATTTGCTGCTGTGGATAAAATAAAATTGGAAAAAAAAATCCCAAATTGACCTCCTCTGGTGACCCCAGCCTGGACTGTATCCAGTCTTTGTACAACTCAGCCTCATCTCATGTCTATGATTGGCTGCAGCGGTCAAATGGGACACAAGGGCATCACAGAAAGTAATGAGGACCAGGTGAGGGAGCCACGGGAGCACTGAGGCTGCTAAGCAGAGTTCTTAAAGGGAACCTGTCACCACGTTTTTGGCCTATAAGCTGCGGCCACCACCACCGGGCTCTTATATACAACATTCTAACATGCTATATATAAGAGCCCAGGCCGGGTGTATAACATAAAAAGACTTTATAATACTTACCTAACGGTCGCGCGGTTGGCCTTATGGGCGTCTACGTTCTCCGGTGTCAGCGTCTCCTCTTTCGGCCATCTTCGTCCTCTTTCTGAAGCCTGGGTGCATGATGCGGCTACGTCACACTCACCGATCCTGCGCAGGCGCACTACAATACTTTGATCTGTCCTGCTCAGGACCTGAATGCCGGCGAGTGTGAAGGACGTTGGACCCGTCATCCACCGCGGCTTCAGAAAGAGGACGAAGATGGCCGAAAGAGGAGTCGACACCGGACAACGGAGACGCCCATAAGGCCCACCGCAGCGACTGTTAAGTATTATACAGTGTTTTTTATGTTATACCCCCGGCCTTGGCTCTTATATACAGTATGTTAGTGTGGTGCCCTGGACTAGCCAGGTCGTCACAGATAACACACAAACACCCCCACCCCTAGGACAGCAACATTAGTTAAACACAAAACCCTTGTTGCCTCCCTCTAGTGTCTGATGTCCACACCAGGTGGGGGCGGGGTCAAGGCAGTTGGCCCCACCCACCGAGGAGTTCACAGGCCTGGAGGCGGGAAAAGTGACAGTAGTTGAGTGGGAGGTCAAAGAGTGAGGAGCAAGCACTTGGGTGTCTGGGTTTGTGGCCCAGGCACTGACAGCAAGGTTGGCAGACGGTGGTGGCTGTCTGCAGGAGTGGTGGAGCAACGCGGAACCGTAGGACCGGGGTCGGGCGTTGGCCTGCCAGTACCGACCGGGGAGCGAAGTGAAGCCAGCACACACAGGCAGGGCCATCGGACCCCGACCAGGCTTGGAGCCGCCGACAACAGTCAAATCCGAATGTGACTGGGGTTTCCTAACAGCAAAAGTCCCGATTGAAGGCAACCGTCCACACCGTGAGGGCATACAGCCACCGCCAATGGCTAGAGACCCAAGGGCCAGCATCTGCGGGCACAACAGGGTCCTCTGGCACCCATACACCAGGGAGTGGACTACCGCTGGGAAGCCACAGCAGTCAACACAGAACACTAAGGTGCAGGGAGAGACAGCCGCCATCACCTGTCCAGGGAGAGATATAGCAGCCGGCTGCGGGACCCGTCCATCCAGCCGTTTAGTTTACCGGAGACTTTGTGCCTCATTTGCTGAGTGAGTACACCTGTGCCATCTGGCACCGCGCCGCGCTGTCCCTGCAACCCTGCACATCACCGGCCCTGCAGCCCCATCACATCACCGGGCCCTGGGACCACCAACCCCTACCCACGGAGGAGGAAAACAACATCCCAGATGCTCCCCACCATCACTCCCGGGATCCCCGTCACCAGCAGCGGTGGTGCCCATCTTTACCACAACCCGTGGGTGGCGTCACGGACTAAATCCCCAAACCAAATCACCTCCCCTTTCACTCACGGGCGAGGAGCGCCGCTCGAATCCCCGGATCCGGCCCACCGCTCGAGCCACCGAGCAGCAGCACCAGCGCCGGACCCGAGCGTTAGCGAGTGCAGCAGCGTCCCCTCCTCCACCTGCGACATTAGAATGCTGTATATAAGAGCCCGGTGGTGGTGGCTGCAGTTTATAGGCCAAAAAACTGGTGACAGGTTCCCTTTAAGATTTTGGGAAAAGTGTTTTTTCTTTTTCTTTTTTCAGAAATTGCACATCTGCATCAAAATCCACAATAAATGTGCAGAGATGAGCAATTTGATTTAATGCCAATTTGCATTGAAGTTTTAGGAATTTGTTGATGTCAACAAATTTAAACCATTTTCAATTCCACCTTAATTTTATGTAAATGCAGAAGATTGAATCAGAAAGAAATGAAATGTCCTGGTAGACGGCTGCGCTGACTTTGGTCTTGATAATACACAGTGGAGCTACGCCAGCAGATGACATTCTCCCCAAACCATCACTGATTGTGGAGACTTCACACCAGACCTCAGCAGCTTGGATTGTGGCCTCCACTCTTCCTCCAGACTCTGGGACCGCGATTTCCAAATGAAATGTAAAATTTACTTTCATCTGAGAACAACACCTTGGACACTGAGAACAGTCCGGTTCTTTTTCTCCTCGGCCCAGGTAAGACGCTTCTGGCATTGTCTATTGGTTATGAGTGGTGACACAAGGAATGTGACACTTGTAGCCCATGTCCTGGATACGTCTGTGTGTGGTGGCTCTTGAAGCACTGACTCCAGCAGCGTCCTCTCCTTGAGAATCTGCCCCAAATTTTTGAATGACCTTTTCTTAACAATGCTATCAAGGCTGCGGTTATCCTGGTTGCTTGTGCACCTTTTTCTACCACACTTTTTCCTTCCACTCAACTTTCCATTAATATGCTTGGATGCAGCACTCTGTGAACAGCCAGATTCTTTAAGAATGACCTTTTGTGGCTTACCCTCCTTGTGGAGTGTGTCAATGACTGCCTTCTGGACATCTGTCAAGTCAGCAGTCTTCCCCATGATTGTGTAGCCTACTGAACCAGACTAAGGGACCATTTTAAATGCTTAGGAAGTCTTTACAGGTGTTTTGTGGTAATTATTTTAATTTTCTGAGATGACTTTTGTTTTTTTTTAGCTGTAAGCCATAATCATTACCAGTAATAAACACTTGAAATAGATCCCTCTGTATGTAATGACTCTATATAATATATAGAAATAGATCCCTCTGTGTGTAATAACTATATATAATATATAGAAATAGATCACGCTGTGGGTAATGACTCTATATAATATATAGGAATAGATCACGCTGTGGGTAATGAATCTATATAATATATAGGAATAGATCCCTCTGTGTGTAATGACTCTATATAAATATAAAGAAATAGATCACTGTGAGTAATAACTCTATATAATATATAGGAATAGATCACTCTGGGTATAATGACTATATAATATACAGAAATGGACCACTCTGTTTGTAATGACTATATGATATATAGGAATAGATCCCTCTCTGTGCAATGACTCTATATAATATATAGGAATAGACCCTCTGTATGTAATGACTCTATATAATATATAGCAATAGATCCCTCTGTTTGTAATGGCTCTATATAATATATAGGAATAGATCCTTCTGTGTGTAATGACTATATAATATATAGGAATAGATCCCTCTGTGTGTAATGACTCTATATAATATATAGAAATAGATCCCTCTGTGTGTAATGACTCTACATAATATAGAAATAGATCTCTCTATGTGTAATGACTCTATATAATATATAGGAATAGATCCCTCTGTGTGTAATGACTCTATATAATATACAGGAATAGATACCTCTGTGTGTAATGACTCTATATAATATACAGGAATAGATCCCTCTGTGTGTAATGACTCTATATAATATACAGGAATAGATCCCTCTGTGTGTAATGACTCTATATAATATACAGGAATAGATCCCTCTGTGTGTAATGACTCTATAATATATGTGTTTCCTGTTCTGTATTGAGTTATTAAGGTAAATTAACCTTTTGACGACATTCTAATTTATTGAGATGCACCTGCATGTATATATACAGTATATATATATATATATATATATATATATATATACACATACATATATGTATGTGTATATATAATTGTCTAATTTTGTCTGTCTTTAACGGAAATCCCGCGTTGCTGATTGGTCGCGACCAATCAGCGACGTCGGATTTCCGTTACAGACAGGAAGAATTAGACAATTATATATATAGATACAATATAAGCCTATACAAGTTTGGTGTTAAAACAAAACCCCCAAAAAGTAAAAATAAGCGCTCGTAGGTCTACGTCAATGGATAAGTCAAAAAGTTATGGCTCTTAGAATAAGGGAAGGAAATAAAAATGAGTGCGCAAGAATGAAAATTGGCATCGGCAGGAAGGGGTTAAGCCCGTTAAATTGCTTTTTCTTTTTTCGTCAGTTTCCTCTATGCGATGCCCGTTATACCTGAACTTACAAACTATGATGAAAAAGGAAAATAGTCGGAGTCTTTAATGTCTGATTTAAAAACATGTAAACAGATTGAAATCTCCTCGGTCGCGGGTAAGATGGTGAAATGTGAATCGCTCGGAGTCATTGGTTTGGAATGATGGACTTCAGGAGCAGCGTGCGATGAGCAATGAGACTGCGGCGGGCGGCAGCAATAAGAGGCTAGATTGATTTTCTGAATACTCCTGAAAACTAAAATTCGGCTGTTTGCATGGAAAATGTTATCTACAAGGTGTTAGTGAGATGGGCATAATGCAGTCATACATTATGCACTATCTCCTGCCCGGAGACCCCCGGATGTCTGGACAGCAGATTCTAGAAGCTGGGGGTTATGTATCTGCACGGTCCTCCTCCGCCGCAGCGCTCTACTACTCTACTCCCTACTGCTGGAGATGTATACTGGCGCATATTCAGCCACCGCGCCACTATCGCCTACCGACTAGCTCATACCCCGTCATATTAGGTTTACCGTCTCTGACATGGACATGGTATTTTTTGTGCACCCTCAATGACATCACAACACAGATGTGCTGTCATCACTTAAAGGGTATGCTGACACTTGCAACCGGATTTTATTTTTGCTTCATTGCACTTAAAAGGTACCTGTCATTTCTCATGACTGTCCAAAATAAGCTATCGTGTGTGTGTGTGCACGAAGAATAACTATTTCTGGCCATTATATAGCTGCATTCACCCGTTTGCCCCTCTGCAAGCGCCATGTCTAATTTTCAGTTCTCTCTGAGCTAGTGGATGGAGACGAGCTGCTATGATGTCTCCCATACACAGTACTCACAGACATGAGGGATTCCTACTCTCCTGCCTCTGAGCTAGTGGGTGGAGACGAGATGCTATGATGTCTCCCATACACAGCACACACAGCTATAAGAGATTCCTGCTCTTCTGCCTCTAATCTAGTGGGTGGAGACGAGATGCTATGATGTCTCCCATACACAGCACACACAGACATGAGGGATTCCTACTCTCCTGCCTCTGAGCTAGTGGGTGGAGACGAGATGCTATGATGTCTCCCATACACAGTACCCACAGACATGAGGGATTCCTACTCTCCTGCCTCTGAGCTAGTGGGTGGAGACGAGATGCTATGATGTCTCCCATACACAGTACCCACAGACATGAGGGATTCCTACTCTCCTGCCTCTGAGCTAGTGGGTGGAGGCAAGATGCTATGATGTCTCCCATACACAGCACACATAGAAATGAGGGATTCCTACTCTCCTGCCTCTGAGCTAGTGGGTGGAGACGAGATGCTATGATGTCTCCCATACACAACACACACAGACATGAGGGATTCCTACTCTCCTGCCTCTGAGCTAGTGGGTGGAGGCAAGATGCTATGATGTCTCCCATACACAGCACACATAGAAATGAGGGATTCCTACTCTCCTGCCTGTAATCTAGTGGATGGAGATGAGCTGCTATGATGTCTCCCATACACAGTACCCACAGACATGAGGGATTCCTACTCTCCTGCCTCTGAGCTAGTGGATGGAGATGAGCTTCTATGATGTCTCCCATACACAGCACACACAGCTATAAGAGATTCCTGCTCTTCTGTTCTGCCTCTAATCTAGTGGGTGGAGACAAGATGCTATGATGTCTCCCATACACAGACCCACAGACATGAGGGATCCCTGCTCTCCTGCTTCTGAGTGTCACGAACCGGGGTACGGGGGCTCATCGTGTGCCTTCTGGAGCAGTTCCTCCCCATACCCGAAGTCGCTCGGTCCGGTCTTCTGAGCCACGGATGCTGACCAGAACTTTTTGGCATTCTGACACTAAAGTGTCAAAAAGAGCCTACTGAGCATGTGCGGAATTCCTATGGGTCTTTTGCCACTATCTGAGCATGTCAGTGATGTGGCACATTCCTATTGGCGACAGTGACATCATCGGTGATGTGGTACGTTCCCATTGGCCGCCGTGACATCATCAGTGATATGGCACGTCCCCATTGGCCGCCATGTGGCACATTCCTATTGGCCGGTGATGTTATCAGTGATGTGGCACGTTCTTATTGACCACCATGACATCATTAGTGATGTGTAGGGCTCTCATTGGCTAAAGGGGCTGGCTACACATGGTTCCTCCATCTTGTGGGCGGTACAGAGGTGATAAATAGCCCTGACGCCCACATGGAGGTGCGCACTCGTCTCTGCGCATACTGCTGTAAACATCTTAGATAGGGTTAGGCGGCAAAGTCCCACCGGACTGATTGAGGGTCAGGAGGCAGGTTAGGGTGAGGCATTGCGGTCATATCCATTGACTGAGTTAGGGTCAGTAGCTGGTGAAGCTAGGCTCCAGTGATATCGGGCTTAGGCGGCTTTGGGACCGGTGGCTAACCGGTTGTACCATATAGCAAGCCGATATAGGAGCAGTACCCTGTACACTCACCACTTCATATACCCTGAGCCCTGCTAGCAGGATACGGCTAGAGCTCTGCTTGTCCGCTCCTATACATACTGTGCATGCTACATATATATTACTTTCTGTGAAGGAACAGAAGTGTAATGCGCCATATAGACTCTGTGAGTTACCAGAGTTCTGTTTATTTACTATAATATTATCTACTTATCTGACTGTCATTTAATAGAGTTCAGTATACATACTGCAATATCATGTGGCTTAGAACACGGTTACTGCATGCACAGGTCCTCTGTGACGGGACAGAGTCTCTTTACATCTGTGTGACCTGTAACATAGAGTACCTTAGTTACCGGGTTACTGTGGGGTTTCAGTAGGGCCTTGTGCCACCAGTTGCAGTTCTGCCATCACTGCACGGTGGACCCTGACCACTGGTAGTAGTATGTCTTCATCTATTCCTATACCAGGAGGCCCCCCGTAACACTGAGCTAGTGGGTGGAGATGAGCTGCTATGATGTCTCTCATACACAGCACACAGACTATGATCGAAGGGGCTAATGCCCCACTGCCATGAAGGAAAAGACAATCCAAGGATACATCAATAGGGATTATATTGAACAACGCGTTTCAGAGATTTCATGTGCTTTTGATCTGATGGAGATAGAATCTCTGAAACGCATTGTAGCCCAATAAAATCACCATTGAGGTATCCTTGGATTGTCTTTTCTTCCACGGTAGCGCAGCGTCAACATTTTCTATCACCACCTTACAGTCTACATCCACATGGGGCTGCAGCAGCAACCCAACAAGGTGAGCCTTTTCAGTGTTTCACCATTTGTTTCTACACAGATAAGACCCTAGTTACACTTCTTTGTGTTCCAGTTCTTTTTAGCATACACAGCACACAGAGTCACAGACACAGGGGCGGACATACCACTGGTGCAAATTGGGCCCAAGAAGTACGAGGAGCTACACAGAGGGGAGAGACTGCACAGGGGGAGAAGAGATCACACAGGGGGAGAAGAGATCACACAGGGGGAGAAGAGATCACACAGGGGGAGAAGAGATCACACAGGGGGAGAGACTGCATAGGGGGACAAGAGACTACACAAGGAGATAAGAGACCGCACAGGGGCACAAGAGACCGCACAGGGGACATGAGACTATGTCGCGGGCGGAGGAGGGGACGCTGCGCTCTCCCACTGCTCGGGTCCGGCTGCTACTGCGGCTGCTGCTGCTCAGTGGCTCGAGCGATGGGCCGGATCCCGGGGACTCGAGCGGCGCTCCTCGACCGTGAGTGAAAAGGGGTAGTTTGGTTTTGGGGATTTATTGTCCGTGACGCCACCCACGGTTGTGGTGATTGTGTGGACACCACCGCTGCTCTGGACGGGGATCCCGGGAGCGGTGACAGCTTTGTTGTTATTTCTCCCCTCCGTGGGTAGGGGGTTGGTTGTCCCGGGGCCCGGTGATGGGGTAGGAATAGATGACAGGCGGGTTGCGGGGCCTGATGAGGTGCAGGGTCGCAGGGGCAGCGCTGTGCCGCACGGCACGGAGGTACTCACTCAGCCTAATGATGATGACACAGTTCACGGTAAAACAAGCGGCTGGATGGACAGGTCCCTCGGACGGCTGCGGTTGCTTCTTCCCTGTAGGTTGGTGATGACTGTCTCTCCCTGCACCTAAGTTCAATGTTGGTAGCGATGGGTTCCCACCCGTAACCCGCTCCCCGACTGGGATGTAGGCCGGAGGAGCCCCTTTTGCCCGCAGGCGCTGGCCCTGGGAAACGGTTGCCCTTGGCGGTGGCGGTGTCTCCCCTTCTCGGTTGGACGGTTGCCTTCTATCGGGACTTGGCTGTTTGGAAACCCGGAGGTCCCCTTCACTAACGGATTTGGCAAATTTACGGCGACTCCAAGCCTTGCCGGGATCCGAAAGGCCCCTGCCAATGGTGCTGGCTTCTTTTTGTATGCCGGTCCGATACCGCCGGGTCACCACCCGTCCACGGTCCTTACGGCAGACTCCAATCGGCCTCCACTGCAGACGGTCACTACCGTCTGCCAACCTTGCTGTTCTGTCCGGGTCACACACCCGGACCAACTTCAGGCTCTTTCTCTGTCACTTCACTACTGCTCACTTTCTACTTTGCTCCTTCCACTTTCACCTCCAAACTAGACTCTCCTCTCACTTCCCTAGCTTCACTCTAAAGGCCCCGTCACACACAGAGATAAATCTTTGGCAGATCTGTGGTTGCAGTGAAATCATGGACATATTGTTCCATTTGTACTCAGCCACAAACCTGGCACTGGTTGTCCACAATTTCACTGCAACCACAGATCTGCCAAAGATTTATCTCTGTGTGTAAAGTGGCCTTAACCGCCTGTGTTTTCCCTCCTCCAGGACTGTGAACTCCTTGGTGGGTGGAGACCAACCGCCTGGCTCCACCCCCTGGTGTGGACATCAGCCCCTGGGAAGGGCAACAAGGATTTTGTGTTCTGACCTTCGATGTGCCTACAGGGAGTGTGGGGTGTGGTGGTGTTGTTACCTGTGGCCCCTGGCTTGTCCAGGGCGACACAACTACACAGGGGACAAGAGACTGTACAGGGAGACGAGAGACCGCACAGGGGGAAGAGAAACCGCAGAGGGAAGAGATTGCACAGGGTGAGAAGAGATCACGCAATGGGAGAGACTGCACAGGGGGACAAGAGACTGCACAGGTAGAGAGACAGCACAAGGGGACAAGAGACCACACAGGGGACATGAGACTACACAGGGGACAAGAGACTATACAGGGAGAGAAGAGACCGCACAGGAGGAAGAGAAACCGCAGGGGGGAGAAGAGAGACTGCACAGGGGGACAACAGACCGCACAGGGGACAAGAGACCGCACATGGGACAAGAGACCGCACAGGAAGACAAGACACCGCACAAGGGACAGAGACTACACAGGGGACAAGAGACCACACAGTGGACAAGAGACCACACAGGGGACAAGTGACCGCAAAGGGAAAGAAGAGACCATACAGGGGGAAGAGAGACTGCACAGTGGGAGAAGAGAGAGCACAGGTGAGAGACTGGAGACAGCGCATGAGGGGGGGCTATATTTATGGAAATTGTATTATTTACAATATATATATATATATATATATATATATATATATATATATATATATATATATAAAAACAGCCCTGCAACCTCTACATTCTAATAATGAATCGCGGTATGTGTTAAAGAGGCCCACTGAGACTTTTTAGGCAAGGGTCCACGTAAACCTGTAGCCGGCCCTGATCAGGTCTGCCATGACACTGCAATCATGCACCGGGTAGATACAGCCAGCAGTGACCAAGAATTCTGCTTCTATTTTTTTCCCAATTTCATGTGCATTTCTCCCCGGAATCGCATATAAAGTGCGAATAGCTTTCCACGTTGTCCTTTGATTGCCCTCTGCTGCACGGCATCCATACTGCAGACCATTCTGCATTTCCTGCCAGCTGTACCTGGCATGCTCTACACACGGGATCCTTTGGACAGTTAATGGGTTAAGTCATTTGCATCCAGTATATAGCTATTGGAAAGCTTTGGGCCCAGATGATAAGGGATGGGAAATTTGTTTTGAACAAACCAAGCTTTGTAATGTAGCTCCGGGTATGTTCCCATAGAGACTGTGCCATCCTGTTTTGGCAAACTTCATCAAATTTAATTGCTTAAAATAATTAGAGTGGCGCGGTGCCCAACGGAGCAGTTTGTGGATGCTATGGGTTAATTATGCCGTGCTGGACAGAGCATGGTAGTGCCAGGATAAATGATGGATCCGAAGCTGCGGTGAGACCATAGCGCACATTGGGAATACATAGGTAAAAATGGAAGAACTGGGGTGTGAGAAAACGAAATAATCCGGTATCGGATGAATTTGGAACTGGCCGGAGGTTAGACTGTACATAGATGACCTATCGGAGGTGGGAAGGATGTGCTGAGTGAGTGCTTCTTCTAGATATGTCTTCATAATGCAGATATACTCCAGGGAACAATTCAGGAATGTTCAATCGTCAAAGTGCAAGCTCCAACATTAAAGGGAAACGCCTGATGGATGACCGACATGTGCACTTAGTAGCAATCAGGTCAGCGTCCATGGATAATGAATGGGTACGTCAATTACTGTAGGTACAAATGCACACAAGTTGGCCCACCTGTGCCTCTCCATCCTGCCATGAGCACTTTATACGCCTGATGTGAACCCCAGTGGTGGGATCCCATTGACCGGTAGCATATTTATATATGAGCCACCTCCTCTATATCTGACCTGCCTGAGATTCTGGCTAGGAGAATCTAACACATCTTTAGAATTTCGCTTAGATGTCCGGATCATAACACACAAAACAAATCTTATTTATGTCACTGAATGCTTACTTCTCAATTTTTTTTCCACAAGGGCTATTTAGGAAGAAATGATCTCTTATGAGATGTCTCAGGGGGAAGGATTTGGCCATCAGGTTCCTCACCCAACTTCAACCCATGATCCCCCAACTTGAACAGCCAAAGTTTAACTTTAGCTGCTGGTGGACACTGGGATGTCTGCCCCGACAGAAGCCTGGGGCAAGACAAGTTTTTCTTAATTTCAATGACTGGAGGCCATTGATCCCTAACTAGAGATGAGTCAACTGATTTCCAGGACACCGGTCAAGCGGCTAGGTGTTTATTTTAAGGCTGCTGGCTAGGAGCTCTGGAAACCACCTCCAACCTGTCGGCATCCATGGCTGTTCTTTTGATAAGCCGATTTGGCACGAAATAATTGTTGTGGTGTGACCCACACACAATGTCAAGCCAGGCCATCTAATCAAATGAAGGAAGCAATTTGCATGGTTCCCATCAAGCGACCATAGAACACTGACCTGGTAGCTGGACAAGCTGTAGAAACCACCTCTGAACTGTCGGCATCCATTGCTAGCTGCAGGTGGACACTGGGGTGTCTGCCTTGACAGAAGTCTTGGAGAAGACAAGTTCTTCCTAAGCTTCAATGACTGGAGGCCATTTACCCTAACTAGAGATGAGTGAATCGATTTGCAGGACCACGGTCCAGCAGCCAGGTCAGTTTTTCATGGCTGCTGGCTTGGAGCTCTGCAAATCACCTACGACCTGTTGGCATCCATGGCTCTTCTTTTGATTTTCCGATGTGGCATGAAGTCATTGTTACGGTGTGACCCACACACAATGTCAGGCCAGGCCGGCTAATCAAAGGAAGGAGTCGATTTATAAGGTTACCATCAAGCAACCATAGAATACTGAGCTGGTAGCTGGACAAGCTCTAGAAACCACCTCTGACTTATTGGCATCCATGGCTCTTCTTTGGATTAGCCAATCTGGCACATATTCATTGTTGTGGTGTGACCCACACATAATGTCAAGCAAGGCCAACTAATCAAAGGAAGGAGGCAATTTGCATGGCTCCCATCAAGCGACCATAGAATACTAACCTGATAGTTGGACAAGCTCTAGAAACCACCTCCAACCTATCGGCATCCATGGCTCCTCTTTTGATTAGCCGATCTGGCACAAAGTCATTGTTGTGGTGTGACCCACACATAATGTCAAGCTAGGCCAACTAATCAAAGGAAGGAGGCAATTTGCATGGATCCCATCAAGCGACCATAGAATACTAACCTGATAGTTGGACAAGCTCTAGAAACCACCTCCAACCTATCAGCATCCATGGCCCTTCTTTTGATTAGCCAGTTTGGCATGACGTCATTGTTGTGGTGTGACCCACATACAATGTCAAGCCAGGTCAGATAATCAAAGGAAGGAGGACATTTGCATGGCTCCCCTCAAGCAACCATATTATACTGACCTGGTAGCTGGACCAGGGTCTTGCAAATCTAAGCCCTCATGTCTATCCATATGTTTTTATAGGGCCTTTTGGTACAGAAGATTGGAAAAGGATTGCAGGGGCTCTTCTCCTCTTGGAGGAAACCTGAGATAGACTGCATCATTGTGTTCTTTTATTTTAGTAGAACTTTGACTATCAATGCAAAAAAGTAAAAACCTAAGAAGAAAACTGATGAAGGAAGGATGGTTAGTGGTTTATTCTGCGGTGGTGGTCAAAAATGATGCTGTGCATTATTCCAAAAAACATGGATAATTAGTTCAACATGGATAATTAGTTCAATGCGTTTCGAAGCTGCCTCACTTCTTCATCAGGAAAAAAGGAAACCACAATCTTTTTCCTGATGAAGACGTGAGACAGGTTCAAAACGTGTTGAACTACGTTTCTGGAATAACGCACTACATCACTTTTGACCAGCAGTGGAGAACAAACCACTAACCATCCTTCTTTCCTACCTATTAGCTCTTTGAGCTTGTAAACCTGCAGCAGTGGTCATTTATATGCCTTACTTCATTCACCGAGGTGGGCACATATGATGATATACTTTCCCTTTCTTGGATAAAACCTATTTTGCTATTTCTCCCTTATAGCATTATGAACAAAACTTGTAATAGGTCGCCACACTGTCATAATGACCATCATCAGCAAGTCAAGAAGTTGAAAAATTATTATTGTGATAGTTGCTCATTGGGCCATTAATTCCCCGATGTCTCATGGCGGGCAGGCGACTTCATCTCCAAGCAGTCCACTTATCTTAAACTCAATCAATACACTTGATTCACATATCCATGGGGTCGATATGCCTGGGTCTTTTAGGGGCAAGGTAAGCTTTCATAAGTTCCGAGCCCACAGCAACTGCTGTGTTTGCATCTCTTGTCAAAGCTTCAGCCTGCAAAAAAGCATATTTCTTGTGTAACCAGTATTGTCACCCAACAGTCTGTAGAATTTCTCATCCACTGGTAACCAGCCCTGTATGAAAAAAGAGATCTTACTAAAGTTCTTTGATTGGATCCAATTTAAAGGGATCTTTTAGATAGCATGGGTTCAACGGTCTTAGAGCAGTACAATCAGTATAAAAGAGCAATTATGTGTTACTTAATTCCCCCTAGTCTAAAAATCCTGAGATTACTCTGTGTATACTATCAAAGTCTACACAGCAAAGCTGAAGAGCAATCATCACAAAACAGGAATGTGTTAGTTTAACAGATGCGCTCTAGCAGCCGGTATGAAAAATGTGACTAAGGGCAATTATTTGTTACTTAATTCCCCCTACTCTAAAAATCATGACATGACTCTGAGTATATTGTCAAAGTTTACACAGCAAAGCCAAAGAGCAATAACCAGAAAACAGGAATGTGGTAGTCAAACAGATGCATTCAAGCAGCTGGTATGAAAAATATGAAAAGTGCAATTGTTTGTTACTTAATTGCCCCTACTCTAAAAATCATGACATGACTCTGAGTATATTATCAAAATCTACACAGCAAAGCCAAAGTGCAATAATCACAAAGCAGGAATGTGTAAGTTTAACACATGAGTCCTAGCAGCCGGTATGAAAAATGTGACTATTGTAGCATTTTTATTTTTATATTCAGACACAAAAATATGCTTTTTATCATTATAATCCCCTTAAGTAGTCTGTATAGCACGTCTAAAGGATGAAGTTTAGTTCTTTTGTATAACTTCCCCTCCACTGGTGTCCAATTAACCTACTGAACAAACCACTGCACAGGAAATAGATACAAATAGACCACATTATAAGCAGACAGCAAGGAAGCGAGCATAAATTATAATTATCGACGGCTACGGCAGTAAGGTCCTTCTAAAATTATCTTTCCTCCGCATGAAGTCAGCCATCTGCCGAGCTTCTATGAAAATTTATGAGTGGTCAGCCCATGCCACTGCTGTTCAAAACTGGTTGTAAGAAGGTCAAGAAAACCTAAACTTAGGGCAATGAGTGTTCAGGTAGGAATGTATCCACACATGTTAGGAATTCTTACAATGTATTTGGAGTAGACCTCGCGTATCTTCTGATCTAAGCTTGGCGACGTGAAAAAATTGGGTAAGCCATGAAGCACAATCCAACCGGTTAACTTTTAAGAAGCATGGGACGAATTCATACACAGACATAGTTTCTTGAAAAATACCGGATTGCTTAACTTGGCCACTGAAAGAGTCTAAAGGCCGCATTACACGAAATGACATCGCTAACGAGATGTCGTTGGGGTCACAGAATTCGTGACGCACATCCGGCCTCGTTAGCGACGTCGTTGTGTGTGACACGCAGGAATGACCGCTAACGATCAAAATTACTTACCTAATCGTTGATCGTTGACGCATCGTTCCTTTCCCGATTATCTTTGCTGTTGCAGGACGCAGGTTGTTCGTCGTTCCTGCGGCAGCACACATCGCTATGTGTGACACCACAGGAATGAGGAACTACATCGTACCTGCGGCCGCCGGCAATGAGGAAGGAAGGAGGTGGGCGGGATGTTCGTCCCGCTCATCTCCACCCCTCCGCTTCTATTGGGCGGCCGCTTAGTGACGTCGCTGTGACGCCGCACGAACCGCCCCCTTAGAAAGGAGGAAGTTTGCCGGTCACAGCGACGTCACTAGGCAGGTAAGTATGTGTGACGGGGACTAACGATGTTGTGCACCATGGGCAGCGATTTGCCCGTGACGCACAACCGACGGGGACGGGTATGCTCCCTAGCGATATCGGTGCGTGTTACGGGGCCTTAATTCATACACAGACATAGTTTTTTGAAAAATACCGGATTGCTTAACTTGGCCACTGAAAGAGTTTTGGTACACAATTTCTTCACGTAGCGGTGCACAACTCTTCAAGTCTCGGAAACAACAGTAAAGGCTTTAGCTCTTGGAGTCTCATTGTACCTGGATGAAACTAAAAATGTAGAGGACTTCTTATACAAGGCCTATGCAATACATTACCACATATAACCTGACTGTACATTATACCCTACATTACATAACAATACAATGACAAGTTTGGTGCCTTCAAGGGATGGAATGCAAGAGCACCGATTCCACTTCTTTACAAGTACAACCAGTGTCACCCCTACAAATTCCTAGAAATGTGCCCACCACTGCAGTCAGTGTGTTAGGCAGGCAGTGGGTATGACCATCCACCATGACAAGAGGATCCAATCCATGCCCACTAAACTATGACTCTGTATACCTCATATGCAGTCCCTATACCACGCAGATGTTTGAGTGGGTCACTGTGGAGACACACACATGGTGAGGACCAACCATATTCCCAGGCAGGTGCCACTCTCAGCTTTATCAATGTTCACTGTTCTACAGGTAATGTTGAGAGTGGAGCAGCGAGCCATGGGCTCCCTACTATGTTACGCTCTGTTTTTTAGGCCAGAGATCAAATTAGGCCTTCGGCCTACGGGAAAGAGTGGGCATACATTGGACAGCAGCCTCCCAGCGCAGGTGACTTGATGACGTGATTGCATTGTTCTCCTACGCTTGGACACTATGCGAAGAAGTCTCAGACTATTGGCTCATCATTAAGGTATTATTTATTTTGAACAGGCATTATTACATTTTGGTGGTATAAGGCATTATTAGTTTTTGGGGACACGCAGAGGTGATATTAATTCGTAAGGGGGCACTGATGGAGCATTACAAATTGATAGGAGGGCAAACAAGACATAAATCATTAAAGGAGCACTAAAAGGGCATTATTAATTGATAAGTGGACACGGAAGGCATTATACATTTTTAGGGGCATTATTAATAGAGGGTTATTGAGAAACATTAACTACTAAAGAGACAGGAGCATTATTATAATTAAGCTAGGGTGGTCGTCTGGATGTCTCACAGCAGCAAAGACCCTCCAACGCGCGTTTCGTGGATTATTGGATGTTAAGAGCCTTATTATAATTAAGGGGGCACTCAAAGGGCATTATTACTTTTCGGGGCCAATCAAAGGCCTTGATTATTTTTTGAGGGCACTCGTGGGACATCATTACATTTTGTGAAACATTTGGAAAAATATTACTTTGTAAGAGGATACCTTCAGCATTACTTAAGGGCGCACTTAAGGGGTGTTATTACTTTTTAGGGGGACACATAAACAATTGAGCAATGCACATCTCGTGTTTAATGCATATGCCACTCCATAAAGGACTTGCAGAAAAAATTGAAGACAGGAGTTTTAAGGCTGAGTATAAAATGTAACAACTTTATTTGATATGAAAAGGTTAAAAAGGATTCAGTTTAGATAATTACAATATCAAGGTGCAAAGAAGTGGGTGAAAACCCACATGCTAGTGAGAAAGCCCAGGCAAGATCACCAAGGGGATGGAAAGTCCAAAAGGGAAGGACTCAATGGAACTATGATCCTATCATGACTGACAAGTAACGAGCCTTCAACACATGCTCCAAAAAATAATGGATAAGTTAAAATACAACTGACCAGTGTCAGGCTTTTACTATGCAGAAGGCAACAAAACAAGTCAGCATAAAGTTATTAAAGTTAAAGTCCTAAAACTTACACATAGCTAGGGTGGTCGCCTGGATGTCTCACAGCAGCAAAGACCCTCCAACGCGCGTTTCGCGGATTATTGGATGTTAAGAGCCTTACTATAATTAAGGGGGCACTCAAAGGGCATTATTACTTTTCGGGGCCAATCAAGGGCCTTTATTATTTTTTGAGAGCACTCGTGGGACATCATTACATTTTGTGAAACATTTGGAAAAATATTACCTTGTAAGAGGACACTTTCAGCATTACTTAAGGGCGTACTTAAGGGGTGTAATTACTTTTTAGGGGGGCACTGAAAGGACTTAATTACTCACTATTTTGCTTTATAAGGTTCTATAAGTTCATTATTACGTCATAAGCGGGCACTGTGTTTTGCTATTTTATGAGTAGTAATGCTATTCCACAGCAAAAATGGCATTCTGTGCTATAGATAATTTGGTGAAAAAGAACGTATAATGGTGGAGGAAGGATGAACTCGATGGGGCTAAAGGACACTTTACACGCTGCGATATCGTGACCGATATTGCTAGCGTGGGTTCCTGCCCCCAATGGTTGTGCGACACGGGCAAATCGCTACCCGTGCCGCACAACATCGCCCAGACCCGTCACACTACTTACCTGCCCTGCGACGTCGCTGTGACCGGCGAACCGCCTCCTTTCTAAGGGGGCGGTTCGTTCAGCGTCACAGTGACATGACAGCAGCATCACTGAACCGCTGCCCAATAGAAGCGGAGGGGCAGAGATGAGCAGGACGTAACATCCCACCCACCTCCTTCCTTCCGCATTGCGGGCGGGATGCAGGGAGAGAGGTTCCTCGTTCCTGCGGTATCACACGGAGCGATGTGTGCTGCCGCAGGAGCGACGAACTACATCGTTACTGCAGCAGCAATGATAATTGATAATTTGCGACGATGCAAAATCGCTTATAGGTGTCACACGCAACGGCATCGCTAAAGCGACCGGAAGTGCGTCACAAAATCCGTGACCCCAACGAGATCGCTTGAGCGATGTCACAGTGTGTAAAGCGGCATAAAGTCTTGTTTCAACCTATGTGATGATGTAACTGAGGGGGGTATACTTGGGACATTACTTTTACCAGCACCCCTCCGGTCCAATGATGTCATCTTGTGATTGTAACTTCTGATTGGTAGGAATTCAGAAGTTACATAACAAGTTCCCAATACAAGTCTATGAGAGCCAGAATGAGCTCTCATAGACTTGAATTGAGTTCTGACCTCTGGCGCGCTCCATAAAACACTGAAGCTGCGGGTAGGTCACAAATTGCTAGAGACCGACTGGAGCGGCAGTGATAGATGGTGAAGCTGCCGGAGGATAAGTATAAGACAGAGGCAGGAGACTAAGATTTAAAGCACCACTCCAGCAGTGCAATAAAAAAAAATGTTGGTGTGGTGCTTTAAATATATTATTTAGGATACAGCAGGGCACAGCTGGGGACTACACAGAGCTCAGAATACCAGCAAGATGAGGCGTGTGTGTAGATTAGGAATAAGGTGGAGACATTAGAATTGAATTGTGTCTGTGTTGCAAACTCTGCACATACAAGCTGTGACTGGAAGAAGTCTTCATGGTGGTCTGGGTCAGATGAAAAATATAGGAAAAGAGAAAGTACATCACCAGTGAGTCCCTATTTATATAACTGTACTTTAATCACTTATGCAAATTGAATCGAGTCTGTGTTGCAAACTCTGAACATACAAACTGTGACTGCAAGAAGTCTTCATCGAGGTCAGGACCAGGTGGAAAATATAGGAAAAGAGAAAGCAGATCACTAGTGAGTCCCTAGTTATATAACTGTACTGTAATTACATAGGCTACTTTCACACATCAGGTTTTTTCCATCAGGCACAATCCGGAAGAAAATGGGTAAAACGGATCTGGTACCGCATCCGTTTTATCCCCATAGATTTGCATTGTTACCGGATTGTGCCTGATGGCTTTGCGTTGCATCCTTCTTTTTCCGGGTGCGGCAAAATTAAGTAAAGCGGCGGCCGGAGGCAACGTATCTTGTAACGTTTTTTGTCCGGCAAAAAAGCCGCATCCGGCCGCTGCGGTGCATTTTTGAATGCATGCCTATGGACGCCAGATGCGGCGCGATGTGGAAAAAAACGCATTCGGCCGCCGCATGTGGTTTCTTCCACTGTGCATGCTGAGTAGCGTGCCGCAACCGGAAAAAAACGGACGGGCCGCATGTAAAAACTTATGCAAAGGATGCGGTGTTTTCGCCGCATCCGTTGCATAGGTTTCACAGCCGGATTGAGCCGCACTGCTCAAACCGGATGTGTGAAAGTAGCCTTAGGGTATGTGCGCACGTTGCTTTTTACCTGCTTTTTACCTGCTTTTTTGCTGCTTTTTCTTCTGCGCTGTTTAATGCCAAAATGGATGTGTTCTTCTATTCAAGCAAAGTCTATGGGAATTTGGGTTTCTTGTTCACACTATGTTGTTCAAAATGCTGCCTTTTTGAGGCAGAACTTTGGTCAAAAACTCAGCTTTTCAAAGAAGCAACATGTCAATTGTTTTTGCCATTTGGGTTTTGCACTGCAAAGCTGAGTTTTTGACCAAAGTTCTGCCACAAAAAGGCAGCATTTTGAACAACATAGTGTGAACAAGAAACCCAAATTCCCATAGACTTTGCTTGAATAGAAGAACACATCCATTTTGGCATTAAACAGCGCAGAAGAAAAAGCAGCAAAAAAGCAGGTAAAAAGCAGGTAAAAAGCAACGTGCGCACATACCCTCATGCAGTCTGCAGACCTGTAACTATCGCTATACGGTTACTATAAGGATATGTGCACATGCTGCAGATTTGGTACAGATATTTTCTGCATCAAATCTGCACCTTCTGGCAGAAAAACGGATCAAAAAACGAATGCGGCTTTGATGTGTTTTTTGCATGCTTTTTTTAGTGAAGTCAATAGCTGGAAAGGCTAAAAAAAAAGCAGGAAATAAGGTTGCAACAATTGTAATGCTGCAGATTTTTTTTCTCACCAAAATCTGCATCATATCTGCAAGGAAAAAAAAGCAATGGGTGCACTGCACTTCAGAAATCTTGTAGACGTTCTGGCTTCAGCATAGGCATGCAGATTTTGGTACAGAATTTTCAAATAATGCATAAAAAACACACTGTGTGCACAGGGTCTAAGAAAGTAATATCGGTCTTGGTTTTCTATATACAAAGAAGGAATTCCAGCACCTGCAGTCCAATCTTCAATTTAAATAAAACATCCTTTTATTAGAAACATGTTAAAATATACATGTATAATAGAAATCCTTATGCGTTTCAGGTCATGGTGACCCTCAAGGATGGTTTTCTATAGTGATTATTATTCTGTAATTGTCATCTGCTGAGGTACCCATTTTTAACACTATAATTCGAGTCCATCTTCATCATTGTAAACATGTGTTATCTGGTTTGGAGGCCCCACTGAGATCTGCTGACCCCCTGAAAATGTCTCTGATATCAACAGAAGTAACAGTATTTCCACCTCGCTCTCTCATCTCTTCCTGACAATCAGCGGTAGGGTAATTGAACACTATGTTTAGTTGAGTTTTTTTGGAGCAGATCCACTCCCAAAAAAGCCTAAAAAGTGTTTAAAAAATGCTTGACAACTGAGGGAGGAAGTAGCTAACTTCTTTTCTTACTTAGGTTTAAAAATACATTAATGTAGGTGAGAAATATCCACAGGAGAAGAGAAGAGAGGAAAGATTTGGGAGAGTTTAAAAATGTAGAGTTTCCCCTTGGTATAGAAATACCTGAAGGCAATGGTGTAACTTTGGGGGATGCCTCAAGGGGGTCACTAATTCCTTATTATAATTGGGCCATGTTACAGATTTTGCCATGGGCTCCAGAGGCTTCTAATCTCACCTCTGGGTTGAGTTCCATATAGAACAAATCACCATATTATATAGACAGCGCTGGTTCTTGGTCTTTGGGGGGCACACATCTGACCTCTCAATAATGCTCATTAGAATCTTGTTTTTTCCTTACATATTTCCAGCGTCTTGTCTTGATCTTCCCTTTCAGAGCTCGGGACGTTTTCTAATGATTTTCTTCCGGACACAGCATAAATGTGGATTAATTAGCCCCTTGTGGCTGGACTGAGTTTTATTAGCTTTTTCACATAAGTATTTCCAGCTGCTGAACATTCTGCTCTAATTAACTATTGATCTGATTACAATAAATGTTTCAATCAATGAAAATCTATGTGCTCTGTACAAATTCACTTGTTATTATCAGTGTGTGGGCACATAGAGGGGCTGAGAAATTTACCTGCAGAATTTTGCACCCATGAGTGCATGCTTAATTACTGAAAAAGAAAAAAGAAACTGACCAGCACCTCCTAAGAATGAAGCAAGTGTGAACAGGTGCAAGCTACTGTGACTATTCCATAAGCAAACCAAAGAGTGGGCAGCACAACATAGGCACTAAAATATATACAAACATTAAAGGGAATCAGTCACCAATTTTTTACTGTTATCTGGGAGCAGCATGCTGTTGGGGCAGACATCCTGATTCCAGCGATGTGTCACAAACTTTGCTGGGTGTACTTTAATAAAATCACTGTTTTATCTGCTGCACGACCTACCAGTTCTCTGAATGCTGAACTCTGTATAACCCCATCCACACCACTGATTGGCAGCTTTCTATTTATACTGTGCATAGGCAGAAACTGCCAATTAGTGGTAGGGGCGGGGTTATACAAAGCAGGAGAACTACATGACATGAGACAACTAGATCTCTGGTAGCTTAGCTTTCTGTGTGCACTGTGAATAGGCAGAAACTTCCAATCAGTGGTGGGGCGAGGTTATACAGAGCAGGAGGACTACATGGCACAAGACAACTAGTCCACTGATTGGCAGCTTTCTGTGTGCACTGTGCATAGGCAAAAACTGCCAATTAGTGGTAGGGGCCTGGTTATACAAAGCAGGAGAACTACATGACATGAGACAATTAGACCTCTAGTAGCTTACCTTTCTGTGTGCACTGTGAATAGGCAGAAACTTCCAATCAGTGGTGGGTCAAGGTTATACAGAGCAGGAGGACTACATGGCACAAAACAACTAGTCCACTGATTGACAGCTTTCTGTGTGAACTGTGCATAGGCAGAAACTGCCAATTAGTGGTAGGGGCGGGGTTATACAAAGCAGGAGAACTACATGACATGAGACAACTAGACCTCTGGTAGCTTAACTTTCTGTGTGCACTGTGAATAGGCAGAAACGTCCAATCAGTGGTGGGGCGAGGATATACAGAGCAGGAGGACTACATGGCACAAGACAACTAGTCCACTGATTGGCAGCTTTCTGTGTGCACTGTGCATAGGTAGAAACTGCCAATTAGTGGTAGGGGCCTGGTTATACAAAGCAGGAGAACTACATGACATAAGACAATTAGACCTCTAGTAGCTTACCTTTCTGTGTGCACTGTGAATAGGCAGAAACTTCCAATCAGTGGTGGGTCAAGGTTATACAGAGCAGGAGGACTACATGGCACAAAACAACTAGTCCACTGATTGACAGCTTTCTGTGTGAACTGTGCATAGGCAGAAACTGCCAATTAGTGGTAGGGGCGGGGTTATACAAAGCAGGAGAACTACATGACATGAGACAACTAGACCTCTGGTAGCTTAACTTTCTGTGTGCACTGTGAATAGGCAGAAACGTCCAATCAGTGGTGGGGTGAGGTTATACAGAGCAGGAGGACTACATGGCACAAGACAACTAGTCCACTGATTGGCAGCTTTCTGTGTGCACTGTGCATAGGTAGAAACTGCCAATCAGTGGTGGGGGCGAGGTTATACAGAGCAAGAGGACTACATGGCACAAGACAACTATTCCTCTAATTGGCTGCTTTCTGTGTACATTGTGCATAGGCAGAAACTACCAATCAGTAGTGGGTGTAGGATATACAGAGCAGGATGACTACATGAAATGAGACTACTAGTCCTCTAATTAACAGCTTTCTATGTACACTGTGCATAGGAAAAAACTGCCAATCGGTGGTGGTGGCGGGTTATATATTGCACGTGGACTACATGGCAAGAGACAACTAGTCCCCTGATTGGCAGCTTTCTCTGTATACTGTGCATAGGCAGAAACCGCCAATCAGTGGTGGGGTGTGGTTATACAGAGCAGGAGGACTCTATGGCATGAGACACCTAGTCCTCTGGTGATAATTTCTTAAGTGTGCCAAATAAGTGACATATCGCTGTAATCAGGGTTTCAGCCCTCACTTTATGCTGCTCTCATATTAAAATAGCAAAAACCTGGTGACAGATTCCCTTTAAATATATGAAATGTAACCTGCATTATTACTATATGGATTGTACGTATAAAATGAAGGTACTTAGCGCACAAATTGGCCATTTCATGTGTGCCCACCAGCCTCGTCAAGGCCTCCCTTGAGGGGTCCTAACCTATCAGATGTGTCTCTCCTGAGCCAAAATCCTACAAATTTAAAGGGCAAGTAGCACTAATTTAAAACAGCCTTAGGCTGATGGGAGGAATTCAGACAAACATGGAGGCAGTCACTACCTTCATCAGTATATTACTAAAAAAACCAAAAACTGACCATCCAAAAAGTGTAAACAGGTGCCAGCTACCGTAATTATGCTAAATGCATATGGACGCTTAGTGGCTGCACAATTTTGCAGATTTGACTTAAAAACATTGAAGCCATGAGTGATTTTATTACAAATCTTCTCTCTGAATCACCAAATAGAGCGTCCTGGTAAAGATTACAGTTTGTGCCTTTGTCCTAGGAATCTGCTGGTAAAACATGGACTTTTGGAAAGTATACAAAACTGTGACAATTCGCTGTCATTTGCAGTGATATTGTAAAGGGTGGACTAGTCCCGTATACTCCAGCCCTGAAAGACACTGATCGCGATGTATTATAGTATTGTGAATTTTGTCTATATATCTATTGTGTATTTAATGTGTTTGTGCGTAGAGTTTAAGTGGGGCCATCTAGTGGCCGGTTTTAGGTAGTGCGCCTAGGTGAAAAGATTAGACTCTGCCTAGTAACAGGAGGGCTATAGGAATGAAACAATTAAGCTTTGTGAATTGCCCACAGCAGGGGGAGTCAGTTGCAGGGTACAGGCTGACTCCCTCTTGATTTCGTCAGTGAGCAGAAAGCTGTACTAGTGGGTAGTATAGTGAATAGGAGCAGTGTGCAAGCTGGATACAGTACCTTAGGCTGAAGTAAGTGGGTGTTTCCGCCATCTGACACTTGAACATTGGTTCACAGCGGGAATAGAGCGCCCGAGAAGGACTCCAGTGGAGACGTAAAGATGGTCACTTTCGTGAATAGTGAAGGTGAATAGCCAGGAACAAATAAGAAGTGCGGCTATGCTGGATTTCCCATCCCTAAAAGTGAATAGGCGTGTGCAGAACCCTGAGCCGACATGTTCTGTGGAGGCAAGGCCGGGAAGCCTGGTGAAGCAAGTCATCCGGTCCCCTTAGGAAGGGTTTGAATTGGGGGTTAAATCTCAAACCTTTGTTTAATCCATGAACAGCAGAGGGGCCAATCGACTGGAAGCTCTGGAGGCTCAGCTGTCAGCGGGTTTTACTGGGAAGGAGATGCAGCTGTTGCGAGGAAATAATCCAGGAGGCACTTTAAATTAATTGGGGGTCTGCATTGGTCCAGGTGGTGGAAGGACCTGTGACCTTTATCCATGGGTCGGGCATCTTGCTATCATCTAAGTATAGTTAGACCATGGGTCAACCTAGAAGGAGAGGATTCAGATGACCCGAAGACCTTTGTTGTGACAGTTGCCCCCTCTAAGGGGATAGTTGCTGAATTCCCAGAGGAGTCTCAAATCAACAATTTGTTGTTGGACGCGAATGGACAAACTTAGAGTGTGACAACTCCCTTTATATTGTTGTGTGTTCCCCTGCTGGACTGAAGAATTCTTAGCCGCAAGAGGGTCCTACTCCCTTCACCCTAGACTTTGCTCAACCAGCCATGGACTGTGTCCCATTGCTTCCTAGACTGTGTCCCAATGCTCCCCCCATGAACTTTGTCCCATGCCCACATAGATTTTTCCCCAATGTACTCATGGACTTTTTCCCCACAGTCTCCTGATAGGCACTGCCCTGACTCATCATGGACTTGTCCTCTTATGGACTGTGATCTCAGTCCATGAGGGCTGTGGGTTGTGTTAGCTTACGGGGTCTTCACAGTTAACGGACTTTTTGTTCTGTGGTCCCAACCCAGTGGAACCGGGGTCATGCCAACCGAGAAGAAGAGGGTGTCAGTCACTGACAGAGCAGCGACTGATTATGTTTATGTGATGTGGTTGGTGTCTTCCAGGTCGAAGCATGGCCGAGGATGACCATGATTAAAGAGGGAAGGTATGGAAGAGTGGTGGACAATGGTGGTCAAATTCCTGCTCCGAAGACACCAATTGCATTATTGTCTTGTAATGTGAATAATATGTTTTGTTTTTTCTAAATATACTGCCACATGAACTGCAATGTATTATATTGTGACATAGATTGTGAGAAGTATTGATAATGTGATATGTTCCTGTGAAAAGTTAGGTATACGCATATATAATAGGTATAATGTAATGAATGTAAAAGGTATAGCTTTTATATTATAATCTTTATATAAGGAATGCAGGTGAAAGGTTAAATCTGCCCAGCAACAGACCGCAGGGACAGAAATAGTTAAGTGTTGGAACGGTTCATTGTAGAAAAGTCAGTCAAGGCCTAGTGAACGGTGACAAACATGTAGTGGGTTGGTCATGAAGATCGCATACATTGGGTGGTTTTTGGCAACAGAACAAAGGAGATAGAAGGCAAGAAAGTGTGAATCTTGAGAGAGGCTGGAGACACAAGGTGTGAACAGTGTTGTAACTAGAGACCGATCCTCGAACAGAGAGGTCTCAGACTGTGGGAGTCAGAGGACGATAATCCTAACATCCAGGCCTCTTAACCATCAAGGTACTGGGTTAACCTCTACTGGCGTGTGACTTAGTCTACCAACTGAGTGGTCTCTTGGTAGCTGTCCGGGTGTGCAAAGCTTTACTCCAGTCAGTATGGGACCCCTTGAGGAGGCTGGACATGGGACTGCAGGAAGGGGAGGTGACCATCACGGTGTACACTGTAACGCTGGATTGGGTTGCACTGGGACTCACCGGGCCGGTTAGATCAGACACAACCCAGAGGGATGTTGAATTGTGTCTGTTAATAAATGCAAAACCAAAATGTAACATTCTGGAAGATATGTGCCCTCTAACTGAAGTGTAAAGTTAAATTGGGAACAGTCAGGTCAAAAGTTGGAGGCAAGAAGGAAAACTTTGGTGCTAAGACATTTGGGAGACCCAGAGAAGGTAGGCCATTTTAAGGTTAAAGCAATCAGTTATTATGCACTGGACTCTAAAATTACTTTATTTATGGAAATGAGCTCCTTTAGTGGGGAGATAAAGATTGTACAGGTGCTCCTCAGCTGACCGTAAGACTGGGGTCCCTGTGCTGTCCCTTATCCCGATGATAGACTTAAAGGTAGTAAGGGTTGAGCCTCCAACGTGGCCCTGTCTCCTGTCCTGGCCCTGATGACTATGTCCCCACCACCCAGGGACCCACCAACAAGGAATGACTAACAGGCGTAAAACAAAACTCATGCACACCTAAAACCTGTACCAGGGGATAACCAAAGGTGTACGGGTAAGGGTACAATGGAAAGGGGGTAGTAGGAATAACTTAACAACAATCACAGCAGATAGCAGCAGCTGTAAGAGCACGTCCTCTCTGCTCCTGGGCTAGTTCCTAACTGAATACAATAACCTGCAACCTCTCCAGGAAGCAGAGGGATTAAATACAACCTGGAAGTGCTCAATTGAAGACAGCTGAACAAGTCTGCTGACCCAGGGAAGGGATTAACCCTTAAATGCCCAAAGGAAAAAAAGCAATGGTCTCAGATGGTAAATGAGGACGCTAACCCTGAGCCTGTCCTTATACACGTGACAGCTCCCTGGCAAAGAGAGGAAGCTCTAACACAAGGGACTCTATGTCGTTCATCTGTTTTTTTTTAACTTAGATGCATAGTTTGTGAAGTTATTATTTTTTAGCACAAGATGGCAGTATTTCACAGAGCTCACGATTGCTGCTCTCCGCACCTTCTGCGGTACTCTTTTATTGCACGGCTCCAACCTATATACATTATATAAACCTCTGTATCGAACAGAAACCTATTTTTAGCCGGTCCAGGCAGGAAAGAAAGACTATGCGTACAGCCGGAGAATCAGAAAAGCCGCCCAGTTCCCGTCTGACTTGACTACGGCTCAGACAGATAGACGTATCCATAAATAAGAAAAAATTGGATTGAGGGAAACATAAGTTCCTTTTTCTGCATCACAGAAAATAAAGCAGCTCATTGACATTTGCAGGGCATTGATGCTGATTGCAGCTCTTGCTATCTGTTGTCACCCAACTGTGTCGGGCTGATTACGAAAGGTCATTGTGCATGCTCCATTAGTGCAAAGTTGCATTAATTACAAAACATTCAATCACCCTCCTTTACTTGGAGGAGTAAGAATAATAGCTCTTAATTTGCTGATTTGCATGTTATTGCACCCTGGATGGTTAATAGCTCTACTGGCTTCGTAGGGGTTAATTTCATGAGGATAGCCTGCAATGGATCAGATATAAACAGATAGGTCCCCAAACGTGGCGTCAATGGCTTCAGCGTGGGATAGGCCCGGCAACAGCTGTCTCATGCCAGAACCTATAGAGAACAAGGGGGGGGGAGCTCCGTACCGTACCCCTGAGTGTGCACATCCCAGACAGATGGTGAGAAAGACATGGCTGTATCCTGATGTACACTGTAATATGAGGGAGGAGAGGGAAGGAGCGAGCCGAGGGGAAGACACGACGCAGAAGAACAGCTGATAAAGCCAGGTTGAAAGAGACATGCACAGGAGAAAAAGAGACCGCTAGCTAGAGAAGAAAGAAGCTGCACTGAGGAGATGAGAGCGAGTGGAGTGAATGCAAAAAGGGAGAGATGGCGCCCACATAGGAAAAGGGCACTCATTTTTGCATTGTGATGAGGTTGGGTATTTCGTCTGTAGTGGCTAATGGACGCACTATATGATGGCGAAAGTGTTTGTCATCCCGGACAAGGTATGGTGGTGGCAGCTGTGCCATAAAACTCAACCATACAGTGGATCAAACAGAAAAAAGATCATATCAAGATTTAGGTACCTCCATGGGGATAACATAGTGCCCCTACAATGGATGGACCCATAGCCTAGGATAGTGGCCATAACCTGTGCAGCACTCCTCTCCAGGAATGATTAGCAAGCATGGAGATAACATATTGGCTGTAGAATTATGGAGAATAGACACCATGCAATTCAGTTTTGGGGATCTATTGTGAGCAAATGTTAGAAAAGAGAAGAATTAACTGGGAAGAAGCATGAAGGACTTCTTCATATACAAGGTATTTAGCACCTCCATCATATCCAAACCAAAGGAAATTAATCCTTATTCTATACAAATGGATGGTAAAAAGCATTGCCAAAATTGATTTCTGCACCTATCTAGTTTTCTAGGACGGCGTATGTGTTGGGGTGGCTAATGGGGGCCACGTCATCACAATTCCGCACCCTGAGGGCACCGCTTCTTACCCCAGCAGGGTTCCTTTTGGTCTTCACTACTCCTTGTAATTTGCTGGCCGACCGCTCCCCTGAGACCTGGGAGTCCGTAAGCTTCTCTGGGCCCTTCATGCCCTGTTCTGACTTCGCCATCTGTGGTACGCTCGCTCACTTCACCCATGTTGGCTCCCACCCTATAATTGGGACACACTGATGTCAACTTGCAGCAAGGGAATTGTTGGGATTTTCTTCCAATGGACAGCCACCACTCCCACCGTCCGGACTACTACCCCAGTGGGGAAAACAATATCTGCGGACCTGCTGTGGGTTTGACCCTGAGGATCAGCACTAATCAGTATCTTTGGGGGCTTCTTTGCTCTTTCTCCTTCCTGGGGACTCTCCTGTCCACTTCCTATTACTTGCCCTTTTTAATAGCCACACTCCTCCCTGCAGTTATCCCCTTTCCTAACCAGAGGGTACCAGGGAAGCAATCTGTGCAACATTGCCATCTAGTGGCCATACAACACATAGCATACTCCTTCAATTTACATACACACAGTGCTTTACCTGTGAGGGGGAGGCAGAGCCCTAGACCCCCTTACATATGCCAACAGTACAGGCTAATAAGTACACAGTGTCTTATCCCAAGTCATGTAGTTTAATTTTGTAAAGCCGTGATGAGTGCAAAATAGATAGAGTACTGGTCAGCAGGGCCAAACTGGATCACTGGAGAACCAGGGGATCTTCCTGTGGGCCCTGGAACTGGCATCTGCTGGCAGGGCCATCAATGCCCTTACTGATAGACCCGGTGAAGAGGGAGGCCCAAACCTGGCCAGCGTACTTAATTCACTTTGTTAAGCTCAAGCTGCGCCCCCTCCACAGCCACACTACCACATAGCTAATTTGCATGGGATGTGCTTCACATGCAAATTAGACATGTGCTGGCACCAGGGACAGTGGAGCAGAGCCCATCCACAAGACTCTGCTCCTGCCTCACCAGGCTGTTTATATCAGGCGCAAGCCCGATTCACCTATACCAATTTTCACTGACTTATCCTGCCTCTTTTCATGACTGTAAAACTATAACGGGGAAAAAAGCGCAATAGGGTCTTACCCGGTATGAGGGTGGACAGACAAGACTTTTCATGCCTGGGCAGCAGCATGTTTTCTTGTGCCCAGCCTTAGTATTTATTCCTGCCTCAGTCTACCTCAGGATATTATTGCCTTGACAAAGGGTCATTATTGAACTGAAACATTGGCAACTGATGGTATTGACTTTCTGCGGAAAAAAATCACAAAAAATAAAAAAATTGTCTCTAAACCCATACGTGTGCCTTAAATATTTCCTTCTATTATAGTGGAGCAGAGCAGGGCACAGGCGCGTCATCCGGTGGCCCAGCATGCAGCAGCGTGATGAGGTCATCAAGCTGTGACCTCATCACACTGCTGCAGGCAACACGGAGCCGCAAAGGTGACAAAGACGTGGCGAGGAAGGTAAGCACTCCATGAGCTGAAGACAGGGCGGGGAGTAAAAGATTAAGGTCAGAGAACTTAGATGAGAACCCCCCACTCCAGATGTAAAAGAACAAAAACCCTTGAGAGTGGCTTTAAGAAGTGAATTACCTTGTATTTATTAGCACGTTTTATAACACAATTGGGGGTTTTATATTTATTTTTATGTAGCTACATAGTGGGCCCCAAGAATGATTTTCTCTGGTCGGCCCAGAGCACTCCAGGGCGATGATGCTGGTCTGACATCTGTGTGGTCTGTACTAATCTCTACACCGCAGCAGCCATGTGTATTCCCAACCTCACTTATCGACTGGCCGCACTTTGTTTTTGCATTTACATTATCTGCAATGGCTACAACAAGCTCGCTCCTCTGGATTAGACGTCACCGTCTGAGTATCAATTCCCCAATTTCATTGTGTTAAGTGCACTTCTTAAAGTAGCTTAGACCCCAGCGGGTGGAAGGGTCAAGTGGCAGCTTATGTCAGGGAACACGACAGAATGGAGAATAGAGAAGATCCAACTCTGACCTAGGATTGATTATTCATTGTTGATGTTTGACATGACTGTTTGATGTCAGATCTGATAAGTCAGACCGGATCCTTTACAATGGACCTTAGAGGTCCAAATGATTGACCCGCGAACGATCTTTCTGTCACATCTCCTCTGGGACCTGCCCTTGTGACATCTTCTACTGTCACCAGGTGCCACCATATTCATTATGCAGGTGATGTAGGAAGTGTCTAGACCAGAAGGTCGGCACAGCCACGGAGATTAAGGCGGCTGGGACCTGTAGTACCATCTAGTCTAGCTTTATAGGTGTGTGCTGTCCAGATGGAGTAATCAGCCAATTGGTAGCACCACACCCTACTACAGCTCCCAGCTAAATGCAGGTAGCTGCTCGATATCGTAAGCGTTTCCTCTGGTTTGTTGCTGATTCTCAGCTACTTTGTCTATGCAATACTCACTGTACTCTGTATTTTGATATCGTACCTTGTGTGTCCTCCTGATTCTGACCCAGCAACTTGAGCTCTCCTGCCATGCTGCATCACCGGCCAGCAGCCTACTCTGTGCTGCAAACCCAGGAGCACGTTCCAGTGTATAGAGGTTACACAGTAACGGCAAGGGCAACCCCTGGGATCTGGTAAATGGAGTGCCGAGAAATTAGCCAGTCCATGATACCCATTTATACAGCTGCAAGGTGACCACTGACAGAGCCTGATTGCACTGTGCCAGTATATGACGCCTTATGGGGCACTTTCAGGTACAATATGGAATTGGATCCTTGTGGCTTATGAGCATTTATATCTTCATTTAATATACGACAGCTGAAAGTGTTGGCACCTTTGAAATTGTTCCAGAAAATGAAGTATTTCTCCCAGAAAATTATTACAATTACACATATTTTGTCATACACATGTTTATTTCCTTTTGTGTATTGGAGCAACACATAAAAAAACTGAGAAAGAAAAGACAAATTGGACATAATTTCATACAAAAAGCAAAAATGAGTAGTAATTGTTGGCACCTTTACAATACTGTGGGTAAACAATTATGTTTCAAACATGTGATGCTCATTTACAGTCACCCGTGGCAAGTAACAAGTGTGGGCAATATGAAGATCACACCTGAAACCAGACAAAAAGTGGAGAAGTTGACTCAATCTTTGCATTGTGTGGCTGTGTGTGCCACATTAAGCATGGAGAGCAGAAAGAGGAGAAGAGAACTGTCTGAGGACTTGAGAACCAAAATTGTTGACAAATAACAACAATCTCAAGGTTACAAGTCCATCTTCAGAGATCTTGATGTTCCTTGGTCCACTGTGTGCAATATAATCAAGACGTTTACAATCCATGACACTGTAGCTAATTTCCCTGGACGTGACAGAGAAAAATTGATGAAAGGTTACAATACAGTATAATCTGGATGGTGCATAATCAGCCCTGAATGAGTTCCAAAGAAATTCAAGGTGTCCAGCAGATTTAGGGTACATCACTGTCAGCCTGAGCTATCCATCTACATTTGAATGAAATAAAATGCTTTGGAGGAGACCCAGGAGGACCCCACTGCTGACACAGATATAAAAAAGCTAGACTGCAGTTTGCCATAATGTACATGAGTACCCAAAATCTACCTGGAAAAGCATTTTGTGGACAGATGAGACCAAGATAGAGCTTTTTGGCAAAACACATCATTCTACTGTTTACCGAAAACAGAATCAGGCCAACAAATAACAGAACACAGTACCTGCAGTCACACATGGTGGAGGCTCAGATGTTTTGGGATTTTTTGCTGCCTCTGGCCTTGGGGGCCTTGAATGTGTGTAAGGCATCATGAAATCTAAAGTCCACAAAAGGATTTTGGGTGGCAATGTAGTGTCCAGTGTCAGAAAGCTGTGTCTATGTCCTGGGTCACGGATCTTCCAGTAGGACAATGACCCCAAACATACATCAAGAAGCCCCAAGAAATTGAATGAAACAATGAACTGGAGAGTTCTGAAGTGACAGCAATGAGTCTGGATGTAAATCCCATTGACACCTGTGGAAAGATCTTAAAATTGCTGTTGGGAGAAGAGAAGACGTCTTCAAATATGAGAGACCTGGAGGAGTTTATAAAGAAGAGTCCAAGATTCCAGGTGAGAGGAGGAAGAAGCTTGTGGATGGTTATAGGAAGAGATTATGTCCAGTTATTTATTCCAAAAGGTGAAACCAAATATTAAGTTGAGGTGGACAACAATTTCGTCCGGGGCTTGTGTGAAATTATGTCCAATTTGCCTTTTTTTTCTTTTTGTTGTTGTTGTTACAAAACAAAGGAAATAAACATGTGTATAACAAAACATACCGCATTTTTCGGATTATAAGATGCACTTTTCCTCCCAAAAATTTGGGAGGAAATTGAGGGGTGCGCCTTAAAATCCGAATATAGCTTACTGGGAGGTGGAGAATTGGGAGGGGGTTGTCTGTGCAGTTCTCTGTGCTGGCGGACAGGTTCCCGTCAGTGCGTGAGGCCAGGTTCCCGTGAGTGCGTGCGAGCGACTGTGTCTCTGTGCCGGCGGCCAGCTGCCTCTGTGCGGGTGGGCGGGTGGCCTGTTGGCTGCCACTTTGTGCAGGTGGCCGGTTGGCTGTGCAGAGTGCGGTGGCTGTGCTGGCAACGGAAGCTGCGGTGGCTGTGCGGCGGGTGTCCCAGATGGTCTGTCCGTGATCCGGGCTTCAAATGATGGCGCCCGGGCTCTTGGATGAGAGCTCCATCTGCACGCACTGCTCCAGGTGCCATTTCTTTGAAGCCCGGACCACCAACAGAGCATCTGGGACACTCGCCGCACCGGCCTGCTCCACAACACCACACAACAACCACGGCAGCTTCCGCTCCCAGCACAGCCTCTGCCTCCTGTGACCCTGCTCCACCACTGCTGCCGCCCCCCTTCGGTAAGACACCACTGGATTATAAGACGGACCCCATTATTTTTTATTTTTTTACCTTTTTATCTATAAATTTGGAGTGCATCTTATAATCCAATGCGTCTTATAAAGCGAAAAATACAGTACTTAAATTTCTGGGACAATTTCAAACATGCCAACACTTTCGGCCATGATTGTATGTCTCTGTGCAGTAAATTAACTATTTTGGGTATGAAGAAAGCCAGTGCTTTGGTAAGACTTTAAATATTGTCATATCTACGGTAAGTAGAAAAATCCAATTTTATAGAGAGATGTCCTGTTGGTTCTGACACATACCACCACATGTCATCACCCGGAGACACAATGTACTCGGATATTGACCTTTCTTCTGCTCCCCGTCTGTGCCCGGTAGCAGTATACAGGCGAACTATATTTTATTTACACTTTTCTCTACCAGCACAGCAAATCGGCTCCACGCGAAGTATGAGATGACTTACAGGTAATCCAGAGGGATCTCTGTCTCCAAACAAGATTGTCCAAATGGTGGGACTATGCAAACACAATTACTCAAAGAAACTTAAGGACATCCAGAAATACCTTCTGCCAATCGAATGATCCAATTTCTCTGTTATAAAAATCTGGTAAAGTGGATAAGATGTCTACAGAGGATAATTACTCTCGGGACAATAATATGCGGTCTACAATAAGTGTGTACTGGATCCAATGGGAAGGAAGAAGATGGGGACTTATATTACTGGAAGGGTCCCAGGATAGAAGACATTATACCATGAAAGGGAGACATTAAACCAGGAAGGGGCCTAGGATGGGGAACATTGTACCAAGAAAGGGATACATTATACCAAGAAGGGGCCCAGGATGAGGTAAATTACACCAGGAAGGGGCACAGGATGGGGGACATTATACCAAGAAAGGGATAGATTATACCAGAAAGGGGTCCAGGGTGGAGGACATTATACTAGAAAGGGAGACATACCAGGAAGGGGCCCAGGATGGGGGACATTATACCAGGACAGGGTCCAGGATGGGGGACATTATACCAGGAAAGGAAGACATTATACGAGGAAAGGGTCCAGGATTGAAGAAATTACACCAGGAAGAGGCCCAGGATGGGGGACATTATACCAGGATGGGATCCAGCATGAGGGACATTATACCAGTAAAGGGAGACATTGTATCAGGAAGAGGCCCAGGATGGGGGACATTATATCAGTAAAGAGAGATATTATACCAGGAAGGGGTCCAGAATGGGGGACATTATACCAGGATGGGATCCAGCATGAGGGACATTATACCAGTAAAGGGAGACATTGTGTCAGGAAGGGGCCCAGGATAGGGGACATTATATCAGTAAACTGAGACATTATACCAGGAAGGTGTCCAGAATTGGGGACATTATGACAGGAAGTGGCCCACAATGGGGAACATTATACCAGTAAAGAGAGACATTTCACCAGGAAGGGACCCAGGAAAGAGAATATTATACCAGGAACTGGCCCAGGATGGGGGACATTATACCAAGAAAGGGATAGATTATACCAGGAAGGGGCCCAGGATGGGGGACATTATACCAGAATAGGGGGAATTGTTACAGAAAGGGGCCCAGGATGGGGGACATAATACCAGCAAAAGTCCCAGGATGGAGAAAATTACACCAGAATGGAGAATATTATACCTGAAAAGGCCCAGGAGGGGGGACATCATTAGCAGAAGGGGCCAGGATGGAGGACATTATCACAGGAAGGTGCCAGGATGGGGAACATTATTATGGGAAGGGATTAAAGATTGTGGACATAATTACAGGATGGGGGACATTCTTAGATGACTGGATTAATAATTATGTCTTCACGGGATCTGGAATGCTATTAGGGCCTACACAAGGGCCCATTGGACTGTAGTTATATCACTGCGTACATAAATTTTACTTGGTTTTGCATTTGATTGTGACTATAAAGTATTGAACCAAAACAATTCTAGCGCCTCACCATTGGCAATATAAACTTCTGCCAAATGCACCCAGTGACCCTTGCCCGATTCCAATTTGGGTGCCTCTATGGAGTATAAAACTCGAGATGGAGGGATCCACAACACCCAAAAGATCAGATGTTAGGATTTGGGGATTTTCTCCTTTATTTCTTAGATTTATAAATGGACACAGTGGGGGTTTTGGGAAGTGCCGATTACCAGGAACCAAGGCGAGATTCTTCCCGAGTTCTCTCTCTGGAACATGTGTTGGTTTCCAGCAATCTTTTGGGGGAACTATTGATTTTTTTTATATCTAACTATAAACTCAATCCAGATTTTGTCCTCATCATAAAGGTCTCCTGCTAGGCCGCGCACAATTGGCTTATTTCAGGATGGAGTATCACTCGGGGCCTAGAGGCGCGCTGCCTATTATTGGTTCTTGTTATTTTCTCCCAGGGAAGACCCAGCATGAGCAGCGATGGAAACACGTCAGCTCAGTTACTATCTCGTCTCGCCAATCCCCGCATCCTTACTCTGCACCGCTCTCTTGTCAGTTGCATCTTTCACTCTTCATCTGCCTATTTCTTCACCGGCTTCTGACTTTTTTTTCCGTCTTCTCTTTTCTCATCGCATTCAATTTCCATATCTATGAATTCATCTCTCCTCCACAACACGGCACGCTCCAGTCTGTTCCTTCAGTGCTCCGCTCCCCATTTCTGGATCTTCTCATGTAACAGTATGGCACATGACTGTCTTCTGATAGCAGCAGAGGCGCTTCAGTGGAGACTTCACCCGGTTACATGCATCAATGTATTCCGGGGTCTGTAAATCTCCAGGATCCCTGAGAATCTGTCACAGCAGCCTGACTTCTCTACGTGTGACCGGTGGCAGGTTGTGATGTGGAGGCGACAGTTCTCACTGCAGGTGTCATCTTGGAGATTTGATTTGTTGTTTTATATTTGGCCATTGAAAGGTTCAAAACAATATTTGCTTTATTACCCCTTAAAGGGAATGATAGGATTATTTTAATATCAAAAGTAGTGTATAGCTCATATTAAAACAATAAAAATGATACCTGCCTTGTAATAATCCGATGTGCCATTGCTGAGAAATCAAGCTTTGAAGCCCCATGCAATAATAGGGAAAGTGCATTGGGGCGTGTCTATGAACTCAGACACGCCCCCAGTGCACTTACTGGCTAACTTGACTTCAAACCATGATTTCTCAGCAATGGCAGATCGGATTATTACAAGACAGGTATCATTTTTATTGTTTTAATAGGACCTATACACTAATTTTGATATAAAAATAATCCTATCATTCCCTTTAAGGGGTAATAAAAAAATGTTGTTTTAGACCTTTCAGTGGCCAATTATAAAACAACAAATCAAATCTCCAAGAGACAGGTATCATTTTTATTATTTTTATAGAACCTATACAGCTACACATCTAGTTTCAGTGTAGAGATGTCACACCTGTCTCTCTGCTTTATGAGACTAGTGACAGAACTTGAGTCATTTCCATTCTAGACCCTCAATATTAAATGGATTTCCTTTTCATTGACAGTTGTAGGGTTAATGTCAGCTTGCTTTCCAGCAGCTTCTGGTGTTTCCAGTTTGAGAACACTCCCAGTCCCTTTATGTACCCTCTGCTACTAGCAGAGGGTGCCAGTTATTCTTTGCCATTTGGATGCTTGGCTAGGAGGTGGAAGGCGCTGCTGTAATGCTCTATTGAAGTTGCAGTGGTGGCTGCAGCAGTTTATTGTTGTGTTTCCCCCTGTCTGTCTTCCTTCCCTGGTGTTGTGTTAGTGCAGTGGTGGGGCTACCATCTGTTACCTGCCCACTCACTAGCCAGGACTATTATAGGGCCTCCTAAGACTTCAGGTTCCTGCTCGGCAACAAGTGAGGAACCTGTATAGGGACTGGTTAGGAGTGCAGAGTACAGTGGTAGGTAACTGAAGGAGGTGCTCATCTTCCCATTCACTAGCGCTAGGACTCCCCGTTCTTTAAGTGTCCCGGTATACCCCTTGTTTGTCATGTTGTTACCCCTGTTAAGTTGTGTGTGTGGCCTCACACCAGACCTACCCCAGTCCACACCGTGACAAGAAATGAGGAAATATATTCCAAATTAATCAATTTCTCTACAAATTTCCTCAAGAATTTGGAAATTTCGAGGATTTGAATGGTGTGAATCGATTAATTTAGAGGCCAGCTGGATTCTGATGGCTATGAAGAGGTGAAAAAAACTCTACTCAACCCTCCCATCTCAATACCGCTGCTCCTCACCCAGACTTTTGAATGGCACCTCTCCAGGCTTTTTCTCCGTCGAGTCTTTTGGTGGGTACCGTGACTGACGAGGCCCCATAAACTCAAGTGCGGTATAATCCTCATCAAAGTTATGCCCCATGCACCTGTATAGAGAAAATGGGTCACAATTTAAGTCAACGATGGGCGTCGAGCTTCTTCTGACTGCTGGTGGCCTAGTCAGTGGCAGCACCCATCGGAAGAGCTAGCAGGAGAAGACTGAAGAGGATCAAGTGGAGAACGGCAGCAGCAGGTTAGATATCGGGGTGGGCAGAGGAGAGGTGAGTGCAATAGTTTATTACTTTTTTAACCTCTTCCCTGCAGATGTGATTTGCACCACATTTATTTTAAGTGAATTAAATCCCCCCCCCCCCTCACATTGAGTCAGTGCTCCCAAATTAAATTTTTGGATTTTGGGAGATTCACTCAATTTTATTTTTTAGTAAAATGGTACTTATATGGGACCTGCATAAAATGTCATGCATGGACTTGGGGAATGTCTGGCATGCAGGCGAGACCCACTACAAACAGGGGTTTCACCACAACAAATAAGGGGTACACCAGAGACATTTAAAGAATGGTTGTCCCTCATGCTAGTGAGAGGGTAGATGCAATCACCTGCAGCTGCACCCTGGCCAGCCCCTATACAGGTTCCCCACCTGTTGCCAAGCATGATACCTGAAACCCTGAGAGATCCTATAATATCCCTGGCTAGAGAGCTGGCAGGTAAGGATCACTAGTCCCACCGCTGCACTAATATACTATGAAGGGGAAGGTGCGACAGATGGGGAAACAACAAAAGGATAAGCCCAGCTTAATAGCTCCGGTCAAACGCCAAGACTGCAGCCTACACTGCTTCATTGCAACATGGGCTCAGCAGCTCCTTCCACCTCGAGGCCTAGCTACAGAATGAATCAGAATAACCGGCACTCTCTACTGGGAGATGGGACCATATATAGGGGAAGGGACTGGTCACAAACCTGAGGCCTGGAGGCAGAAGCTGCTGGAAAGCAAAACTGACATTAACCCTTTCGGCACCAAAGGAAAGGGAATACGTTTAATGTGAGGAGTCTCAGATGGTAAAGAGAGACTTTGGCCCAGATCCTGTCACAAGTCTTTACTCCCCCTGATCTTTAGGGGTCCCTCTATCCCCCAACTGCACAAACTGTGGATATTTTGTATTCTGCCTCTTTTTCCATGTTCATTCTGCAACCGTATAAATGATTGTGCCTTCATCTACAGCTTCCTATTACTGAAGTATAAACTACCTAAAACAAGTCTGTGTCAAATTGAAAGGCAGTCTACTGTATAGATGACAACTTCCTATGTGGTTCCAGGTCACAGTCCCATTAAATAGCAATCTAAGTGTATAATACACGAGGAGGAGATACAAGAAGGTAAATACGGTATTTATCATATTAAGCGCTCTGCGTGCGCAGATATTACAGTGGAGGGAACTTTAAATAAGATTATTAAGATGAAATCTTCCTGAAATATTTATGCATGTAATTGCGGATACTATTGGTAGCGCTTTATATTAGAAAATCTGGTATTTTCAGTTAATAAATTAATAAAACGTTTACAGCCTGGATAGAACATGATCCATCTCCATTACTGTGATCAAGAAAATGATCACATTCATCATTAATAAACAGTCAATGAAGATTTTATCGCCTCTAATAACCACCGAGACCTCCGAAAAGGCAACATTTCAGATTAGCCAAAGGCTTTTAGGACCGGTCCAGACGAGCCCATTAGAGGGTCACCTGATTGGGCCATTAATTCACGTGGACTGGGACTGACAGCTTTCACGGATTTTGGTATTGGAACTTCTGACTCTTGTTAGTACCCCAGTCATGGTGTCACGGGTGACAGACAGTCATGTGGTTTCTGGCAATAGAAGGTCACAGCGTCTGGCTGTGCAGAATGCTCCCTGACTTTCTATTGTTCCTGCTGTCAGTATTCATTGTACTAGGTAGCATCCCTGCTAAATTTTTATCTCTTCCCCTTTAGGACCCAGGAGAGCTTTCCTTTCATCCAGCTGCTGATTATCAGTATTCCCCTTGTGCTTAAGTACTCCCTTCTTCCCTGTAATGGTGCTGGTGATATTATTCAGTTCATTCTAGCTCTGGTTGCAAGCAGGTGGCTTGTACTCATCTGTGGTGTTGTTGCTAATACTTTGCTGAAATTCTGCCTGAATCATCTGTGGATAAGTAGTACATGAACTTTTTCTTCTGTGTGTCCCTCTTATGCATTCCTTTAGCATTTAGTTGGGTTGATTAAGAGCTCATTCCATCCATTCCACAGGGCCCAGCACTAAGGATACCTAGGGTCAGGAATCCGGCTTGGCACATAGGTGCGGAACCTATCTAGGGTGGTGAGGGACCCTGGGACAAGAGGTACGTTTGCTCAGAGATCCCCATCTTCCCCTTCCCTAGATGAAGAGGTCCCCTTCCCTTACCTTTTGCCGCTCACTTGGTGCTTCCCCATATTTAGTGTGACACATGGATGGCGCAATCACTCACTTGTAACCCAGGCAAAAGCAGAGTTGACTTGGCAATCAATCTTGTTCAGTTTATTCTTCACACTGGTATGACAGACATGGCCTCACTCCTCATGGTTCTGATTATAGTGTTTTTGGATTACTCTTTCTTGACCTGTCTCACACTATCATGGAACTTGTCTTCAAGCTGCCGAGCATGTGTCTCTATTCTCCTCTTTCCTTACACCTTCATCCGCTTCTGTACCCTGATGGCTTTGCTGATTGCTCAACTCTTTAAACCCGTTGGGGTGGGCTGCAGGCTCTTGACCTCACACGGTTACCTCAAGGTTCCCTGACTGGTTCTGGAACCATAACCACATCTTCTCTTACTTGGACCCTATTCAGAACTAGCACCCCACAATGCCTGCACTACAAGCCAACCTACTTGCCCCCTGTCACTTCTCCTCCACCTTGACTTAACCCTGTCCTATCTAATATCTAATCTACCACTGGCAAACGGCCCCATTCTGCTACATCAAGAACCTACACTCCTCTAGCAGTATTTACATGTTAACACACATTTATAACAATCAACACCATATAAAATATTTAGTATAAAGCAGCATAGAGATTCGAGCACCCCTACACACCTCCCCACTTAAATATGGCCGTCCCCAGCTATAACTTTAATATGCACAAAAAAAAATAATTGAAAAGCATAGGAACTCGACCACCTCTACATAGGCACAGCACTTGGTGGTTACAAAACAGAGTAAAAACCACAGAGCTTGGTGCTTACAAAACAGAGTAAAAACACATAGCTTGGTGCTTACAAAACAGAGTAAAAACACATAGCTTGGTGGTTACCTACAGAATACAGACACAGAGTTGGAGATATGTATGAGATAGCCAAGATGAATATCTATAAAATGAAGGGAGTCTCACATTCAAAGCTGTAGTGAATGGTGAGATATGGAGCCTCAAAGTCAAAAGTTCAAAACATTGTTACCCTTTTGCTCATCAGTGCAAAGTAAATCCTCTCACAATTCTAAACCTCATTGCCCAACGGTATCCTTCACTCCAGTAAAATGCCAATGCTGATAACCGTCTTAAGGGGAAATTGCTTATAATAGTTACCTGTGCAGGCTCAGTGATTTGGGTAAAATTGCACGCTTTACAGGCTAAGTCGCCTTGACATGCATGACATTTCCTGAACATGTATTTATTTGTGAAAATAAAAACATGGGTTTTACTGTTGAAACCTGAAATCTGTATATTTTTCCCTAATAGAAGCTGCTTTTATATAGTCTCCATGTGATTTTGTCTCTCTCCAGTTTTCACACCTACGTATTGTGGCCCATTATAACCTTAGGAGATGTAGTTCCTAAATAATGGCACATTTCTGTCTATTGAAGGAGTGGGGATTTGCATAATCGCCTTTTTTCAGGCAGCATTACCTCGTCCTTAACACTTTCTTCACCAGGTAGCAATCTCCACATGGAGAAATATTGCCCCCTTGGGCCATCACATAGGTATATCACGGAGTATGACTTTTTACATATTTTTACCAGTGACTATAGATTGTGTGATATCCAACATATATAGACGAAGGACATCGTGGCCCTTCCTGATTTGCGATGTTTACAGGACCAATGTAATTCCAGCTCTTGCCATGGAGAGAGTGGGTACGGCAAGCCAAAAATGACTTCCCCACTCCCCTGCTTTAATCATTTTATTATATAAAATCAATATTGCTTGTCAATCTGTACACATGTAGTTGAGCCGGGTAAGTCATTTGGTAAAATTTGCCATAAATTGACAAGTGTTCAGTGTGGGTTTTTACGTCTAGTCCGTGATTCAAATGAGCAGTTCCAATGCAGCACGGACCGGTGGTGCTGGTGCAGAAAGGCAATCTACTGCGAATAACAGTGATATATGTCACACAGATGGAAAAATGACAACTGATGTAGCTGAACTGGAAAGACAGAAGCGTAGCTGGAACAGTGATGTAGCAGAGTTCACCAATATATATATATATATAAGAGCTGAGTTTACAAAGCTTTTAAAGGCTGGATGAAGCACAGTGTTACATCTCTACCTGCTCATGTGACCTGTCAACAGCCACCATTATATTCAGTGGTGATGGAGAAGACTTAATGTATATTATCCTCAAAAGGTGCAGGGATACTGGTGTAGCTGGGACCTGTCAGGTTTAATAGCTGTGATTAGCTCACTGCTGTTTCCAATGGGGCAATGCCACACCCTATTTAAATTCCTACCATACTGCTGGAACGTGCCAGTTATTGTATCTGATTTCCTCCCTGGACTTTGGTGCTATTTTTCTGTTGTGCTCTCCTGTTCTTGACCTGGCTTGTGACCCTGACTACATCTCTGATGTGACCCTGACTACTTCTCTGATGTGACCCTGACTACTTCTCTGATGTGACCCTGACTACATCTCTGATGTGACCCTGACTACTTCTCTGATGTGACCATAGCCTCTCTACGCTTGCTTTGTTTCTGCTCTCCTGGTATCTGATCCTGGGTATTCCTTTGAGTACGGATTGCATTCCCTGATTCTGTCTCTTATGTTACTACCTCGGCTAGTTGACTATCCTTGCCTCAGGCATAATCTCCCAGCCAGTAGCTACTTCATGGCCACAACCCAAGGGGCCCGTTGTCTAATCATAGAATCATAGAATGGTAGAGTTGGAATTGACCTCCTGGGTCATCTAGTCCAACCCCCTGCTCAAAGCAGGATTCACTAAATCATCCCAGACAGATGTCCATCCAACCTCTTTTTAAAGACTTCCATTGAAGGGGAACTCACAACCTCCCGTGGTCGAAAAAAACTGTGGAAAAAAGAGAAGCGCAATAGGGTCTTACCCCGGTAGATTGGGGGGGTATCGAGAGGATAGTGGTACTCACCTATAGGGGTTGTGACAGTCACAACGCCTATAATCGCATGTATGTAACTCCACAGTCACGGCAGCGGTCCCTGGGTATGGCAGATAAAAGAGAGCAGTAGAATCGGGTGTCCAAGCCGCGCCAATGACTAATCGATCACGAACGTAGGAGATAATTGGCTTATGTTGGCTTGTGGTATCATGCTGATGTTACAGTCCCAATACATGGAATTACTAAAATTTGTTAGCAGCTGTCGAAGAAGTTCCAAGCAACATGCAATAAATCACCAGCAACAGGAACACAACAGCACATGGACCAGTTTAGCAAGAGCTAGTCGGCCGACTAGCTTTTGCTAAACTGGTCCATGTGCTGTTGTGTTCCTGTTGCTGGTGATTTATTGCATGTTGCTTGGAACTTCTTCGACAGCTGCTAACAAATTTTAGTAATTCCATGTATTGGGACTGTAACATCAGCATGATACCACAAGCCAACATAAGCCAATTATCCCCTACGTTCGTGATCGATTAGTCATTGGCGCGGCTTGGACACCCGATTCTACTGCTCTCTTTTAACCTCCCGTGGTCGCCTGTTCCACTCATTGATCACCCTGTCAAAAAGTTTTTTCTAATATCTAATCTGTGTCTCCTCCCCATCAGTTTCATCCCATTGCTTCTAGTCTTTCCTTGTGAAAATGAGGATAAACCTGATCCCTCTACAGTGTGACAGCCTTTAAGATATTTGTAGACCGCTATTAAGTCTCCTCTCAGTCTTCTCTTTTGCAAACTAAACAATCCTATATCCTGTAACCGTTCCTCATAGGACATGGTTTGCAGACCGGTCACCATTCTGGTCACTCTTCTCTGAACTTGCTGTGTAGGGGTTGCGGGCTAACATCCTGATTCCTTCATAGTCTGTCCAAGGTAGCCATTTTGAATTAATCATCTCAGATAGACTTTTCATTACCATGATTTGATGTAGACGTTCTGGAACCACAGATTAGAAGAAGTGATGTAGCTGAACAAAACCACTGAATATCAGACTTGCACAGTGGTCGTACCCCGCCGCCTGAGCCGGCCTATACAGTTCAAGAGAGTGACCTTACAGGAGTTCCTTGAGTAGCAGCGACAACAAGGAGGAGAGTATGCCAGTAACAAGAGGATCGGGATGCAGCCTCCACCATGAAAGCCAGACCAGAAAAGTAACATTTTCAATAGCCCTAAAGAAAAAAAGATAAAAAAAATGCAAATCTGAGTTAACGGTAAAATATATCGTTAACCAGTAGGTAGGAAAAAATATTACCACCCTTTCAGTTAAGGCCGCTTTACACGCTACGACATCGCTACAGCGATCTCGTTGGGGTCACGGAATTTGTGACGCACATCCAGCCGCTTTAGCGATGTCGTTGCGTGTGACACCTATGAGCGATTTTGCATCGTCGCAAAAACGGTCAAAATCACTCATCTGGGACATGGGGGTCCATTGCCGAATATCGTTGCTGCAGCAGTAACGATGTTGTTCGTCGTTCCTGCGGCAGCACACATCGCTCCGTGTAGCACAGCACTGTAACCTGTGATGTCTCGGTGCCTAATTTTTGGCGTTTTCTGCATTGGCTGCTACAAAACAAAAATGCAGTGGTAATAAATCGTGTGGAAATAATGCAGTTTTCCGCAAAATTCCTATGAGAACTTCTTAGAAAATTCAGCTGATGGTTGTGACCAAGAGCAGCTCCGTGAAAATCCATGTATTAACAGGCGGCTGACCGCCACGGCGCCACACGGCATGTCTCCGATCTGGTACATCTGTCTTTACAGAATAAGATTCCTTCCTTAATTCCTTAAAAGAGAAACAGACAGAAGTTATAAGCAGAAAATGGGATGATTAAGACATCGCCGCTGCAGACCTTTGATCTTAAGGAAACCACCCAACATTTAAAGAATATCTATCACAGCAGATAAACGCGTGCATATCCGCCCGGTATTGGGTCTGATACTTGGCTATTATCTCTGGATCTCTTGATGTAGACTTAAATTGCTAATCCTATTTATATATTATGGCCGCCTTCCGATTACCACCGCTTTATCAGCTGATTCCCCACGGCAGACCCAGGATCATTACTAGCAATGATCCATAGGGAAAAAATGTATAGGGTTCTCTGCCATTTCTAGGTAGGGTGTAATAATGAGTAGACTAGCCTGTGAGTCCTGCTCCCCCCGCCCACTCATAGAGAAAGCCTGTGAGTCCTGCTCCCCCCGCCCAGTCATAGAGAAAGCCTGTGAGTCCTGCTTCCCCCGCCCACTCATAGAGAAAGCCTGTGAGTCCTGCTTCCTCCGCCCACTCATAGAGAAAGCATGTGAGTCCTGCTTCCCCCGCCCACTCATAGAGAAAGCCTGTGAGTCCTGCTTCCCCCGCCCACTCATAGAGAAAGCCTGTGAGTCCTGCTTCCTCCGCCCACTCATAGAGAAAGCCTGTGAGTCCTGCTTCCTCCGCAGACTCATAGAGAAAGCATGTGAGTCCTGCTTCCCCCGCCCACTCATAGAGAAAGTCTGTGAGTCCTGCTTCCTCCGCCCACTCATAGAGAAAGCCTGTGAGTCCTGCTTCCTCCGCCCACTCATAGAGAAAGCATGTGAGTCCTGCTTCCTCCGCCCACTCATAGAGAAAGCATGTGAGATCTGCTTCCCCCGCCCACTCATAGAGAAAGCATGTGAGTCCTGCTTCCCCCGCCCACTCATAGAGAAAGTCTGTGAGTCCTGCTTCCTCCGCCCACTCATAGAGAAAGCCTGTGAGTCCTGCTTCCCCCGTCCACTCATAGAGAAAGCATGTGAGTCCTGCTTCCCCCGCCCACTCATAGAGAAAGCATGTGAGTCCTGCTTCCCCCGCCCACTCATAGAGAAAGTCTGTGAGTCCTGCTTCCTCCGTCCACGTATAGAGAAAGCCTGTGAGTCCTGCTTCCTCCGTCCACGTATAGAGAAAACCTGTGAGTCCTGCTTCCTCCGTCCACGTATAGAGAGAGCCTGTGAGTCCTGCTTCCTCCGTCCACATATAGAGAAAGCCTGTGAGTCCTGCTTCCTCCGTCCACGTATAGAGAAAGCCTGTGAGTCCTGCTTCCTCCGTCCACGTATAGAGAAAGCCTGTGAGTCCTGCTTCCTCCGTCCACGTATAGAGAGAGCCTGTGAGTCCTGCTTCCTCCGTCCACGTATAGAGAAAGCCTGTGAGTCCTGCTTCCTCCGTCCACGTATAGAGAAAGCCTGTGAGTCCTGCTTCCCCCGTCCATGTATAGAGAGAGCCTGTGAGTCCTGCTTCCTCCGTCCACGTATAGAGAAAGCCTGTGAGTCCTGCTTCCTCCGTCCACGTATAGAGAAAGCCTGTGAGTCCTGCTTCCTCCGTCCACGTATAGAGAAAGCCTGTGAGTCCTGCTTCCTCCGTCCACGTATAGAGAGAGCCTGTGAGTCCTGCTTCCTCCGTCCACGTATAGAGAAAGCCTGTGAGTCCTGCTTCCTCCGTCCACGTATAGAGAAAGCCTGTGAGTCCTGCTTCCCCCGTCCATGTATAGAGAGAGCCTGTGAGTCCTGCTTCCTCCGTCCACGTATAGAGAAAGCCTGTGAGTCCTGCTTCCTCTGCCCACATTGAATGATTGATAGCTCTCCTATCAAAAGGAGTGGTAAATAACTTTGTGTGGGAGAAGAAAGTAGAACTCACCATCTTCTCTATGAGTGAGTGAAACTATCCGGACTCCCAGGCTTTCTACCTTAGTAGGTGGGGACTCACAAGCTTTTTAAACACATTTTTTATTATCTATTTATTTATTTACATTGCTATATCAAAATAATTAAATCAAGTAATAAAATTCTCAGCATCTACCTGTACTTCATATTAAACCCTTTGTTGTCACGCTAGGTACGGGGAAGTCCCAAGCGAACGGTGAAAGGGAAGGGAAACCCTGTATTTAGGGAAAGGGAAGCTGGTGACCCCTGATCAAACCTACTGCTGGTCCCTGGCTTTCCTCACCACCCTAGATAGGTTCTGCACCTATGCGCCGATCTGTATAACTGACCCTAGGTATCCCTAGTGCTGGACCCTAAATAGGGAACGGATGACATGAGCTCTTCATCAAGCCCACTAAACACTATAGAAGACACAAGGATGACACACAGGGGGAAAATCAAGAGCTACTTAGCTACAGATGACTCAGGGAGGAGTTCAGCAAAGTTTTCAGCAATGATACCACAGAGGAGTACAAGCCACCTGCTTGCAACCGAGCCTTCAATGACCTGAAAAATATCACCAGCACCAGATTGGGCTGTCCATAATTTACATGAACTGCCATTTATCTACAATCTGCAGTCCTTGCTTGTAGGCAGCTGGTTTTGTTGTGGATCTCGGGGGGTCAGGACTCACAGATCTCTGATTAAAGGGAATGTCTATGATGAAACAGCCACTTTAAATCATCTGATATAAATAATATTCCGCGGTCTCTCTGTGACATTTTAGGTATATGTCCCATGGATGAGACATTTTCCCAGTCAAAACAAAACTGTTCATTTCTTATCCATGAGTCTATAATATCCTCGAAATGATATTTATTTTATGGCCATGAATAATTCCGGCCCGCTCTTCTGCTGATGAATGGCCGTCACACAATGCGGCTTATCAGACAATGAACTCCTCCGACGTCCCTAAACACATACAATTGTATAACAAAATAATGTCATTACAATAAAGTAATAGGTTGTCACGGCCATCTATAAACCGCGGACGGCATTGATTGGCACCCGGGAGTTGCTACGGCAACAAGGCAGGACGGTGACTGTTTAGTATGACAAGGGGTACTCAGCAAAAGGAGAAGGAATACCCGACTGACATCTCAAAACGCACCTTGAGTAAGGCCGAGTGCTCAGACAGTCCCCGATGGTGACTATAAAGTTACACCATACGATTATTATGATGTGTGACTAAATCAGCCCAAAAATGAAATGGAAATAGCTGTAAAAGCGCACGCCCTCATACTGCACGCTACAGAATCATGCAAAGGAAGCCATTTATAGGGTTGTTTTATCGAGACCGTTCAGATCGCAACCACACAAAAGTGTTCAGGTAATCAAAAATTACATCCCCTGTCATACAGCTGATTTTACAGGGAAAAGATGCACGGGACATTGTCATGATCTGACTGCAAGATTAGGAGGGACAGGGGCTCCTATACTGTCACTCACGCTAGGAGACCCGAGGCTATCCCTAATCACAGGGTTACTTCTAATGGTGGAGATGCCTGAGTCCTGTGCCTGGCTATTTCCCTGACCAGAACTAATCAGTTCCCCTCACCCCCAGGGAACAGAGGGGCAGGAGTGTGATGACAGCACAGATTTAGACAGACAGGGAAAACAAAACTCAAGCACACTGCAAACTCACAGGATCAAAAAGGAGGAGAAAAGCAAGAGAAGTAAGGCAGCAACAAGGGTTAACACCACAACCGCGCACAGCAATAAAGCACTTTAACCATTAGTAAGTCTGGCTATCCAAAACCTCAGGGTTACCCCTAATGGTAGAGATGCCTGAGTCCCGTGCCTGGCTAATTCCCTGACCAAAACTAATCTGTTCCCCTCTTTCCCAGGGAACACAGGGGGAGGAATGTGATGACAGCACAAATTTAGACAGAGAAAACAGAACTCAGACACACTGCAAAACTCATAGGAACAAACAGTAACAAACAAAGGAGGAGAAAAACAAGAGAAGTAAGGCAGCAACAAGGGTTAACACCACAACCACTCACAGCAATAGAGCACTTTAACCATTAGTAAGTCTGGCTATCCCTAACCTCAGGGTTACCCCTAATGGTGGAGATGCCTGCAATTCTCCTGACCAGAGCTAATTTGTTCCCCTCTTCCCCGGGGAACGGAGGGACAGGTATGTGATAACACAAATTTAGACAGACAGGGAAAAACTAAAACTCATAGACACTGAAAACTCACAGGAACAAACAGTAACAAAGGAGGAGAAAAGCAAGAGAAGTAAGGCAGCAACAAGGGTTAACACCACAACTGCTCACAGCAATAAAGCACTTTAACCATTAGTAAGTCTGGCTTTCCCTAACCTCAGGGTTACCCCTAATGGCGGAGATGCCTGAGTCTTATGCCTGGCTATTCTCCTGACCAGAGCTAATCTGTTTCCCCTCTTTCCCAGAGATGGAAGGGGCAGAAGTGTGATAACAACACAGATTTAGACAGATGAGGAAAACAAAACTCAGACACACTGCAAACCCAAAGGAGCAAACAGTAAGAAACAAAGAAGGAAAAGAGCAAGAGAAGTAAGGCAGCAATAAGGGTTAACACCACAACCGCTCACAGCAATAAAGCACTTTAACCATTAGTAAGTCTAGCTTTCCCTAACCTCAGGGTTACCCCTAATGGTGGAGATGCCTAAGTCTTATGCCTGGCTATTCTCCTGACCAAATCTAATCTGTTCCCCTCTTCCCCAGGGAACAGAGGGACAGGAGTGTGATAACATAGATTTAGACAGATGGGAAAAACAAAACTCAGACACACTGCAAACTCACAGGAACAAACCGTAAGAAACAAAGGAGAAAAGCAAGTGAAGTAAGGCAGCAACAAGGGTTAACACCACAACCACTCATAGCAATAAAGCACAAAAACCACCAGTAAGTCTGGATCAAACCTCTAATCCAGACCAGTATAGGTAAACTATTGCTGGTCTGGGAAAGGCCTGATGAAGCTGGAGCCACAGTGATTTATTATTTAGCGAAACGTACATTGGATGGATGGCTTATGGGCAGGTTCGGGTGGGAACATCCCTCTGGGGGAATTCCCTTTGTTTCCGATGTTCACTATATAGACCATGGTGATTGCTATATCATCTCCCCCATGGTATCTATCATGACCTATTGTCACTATCTAGCACATGCATTTTTGTAGACACAATACCCAGTTATGTCATCGATCACTTTATAGCACTGGCTAATCTTTTCTCATCATATTGTGATTCAACTATGCTTTCTATGGGCTTTAATTTTCTTTGCAATCCCATATAAATGAGTCTTTAAATTACACTTGGGGTCCCTCAGAATGATTACCCCTCCATGTGGTTTTAACCCTTTCATCATGGCCTTGATTGTTTGTGTGTCATTGTGATTATTAATCTAATAAACTTTGTAACAATTTTGCACCTTATATACTCCCCTTTCTCTGGTTTTTTTTTTCATTTTTACTATGATTTCTCTGTGGTTTATTAGTTGCACAGGCAGACGCGGGCATCAACCAGCTATGTACTCGTTAGTCATTGGGCGGGCAGGGGTCACAATATGGTTTCTGAGGCTTCTGAGTTGCACAGGCAGATTTGGGCTTTGACCAGCTGTGTGCTCATTAGTGATTGGACAAGCAGGAGTTAATTTTTGCTACCCTGCTGTTTACCTTTTGGATCACATGTTGTGGGAGACCTATCACAGATACTCCTCACCGTTTGAAGATGGAGAAATTTGTCTTCCTATGCCGACTATAGCTTTTTGCTAAACATGTCCATGTACTGTTGTGTTCCAGTAGCTGTTGGTGTACTGCCTGTTGCTTGGTGTGCTGTGGAATTTGTCCTGTTGTCTAGTCATTTCCTCCCTGCTCTTTATTTCCTCCTTACCACTTGTCTGATTACTCTGTGTGAGCATTCTGTGTGAGTTTTGGTTTTCCCTGTTTGTCTATCACTGATAGTGTTAACACGCTTCTGTTCCACCCCCCTTTCACCCCAGGTGGGGAAAGAGGGGTTATTAGATCAGGGCTGGTAAGGAGCAGGGTCAGGCTGGTGGCTCAGACATCCTCGCCTTCGGAGGTAACTGAGATAAGGGATAATAAGGACGCACCTAGTCTGACGGCCAGTCTAGGATTCCCAGTCCTTGCTCTCCCCCACATGTGACCAAAGGATTAACAAGCAGCCCAGTAGATATTAACTCTTGCTAGCCTGCCTATCAACTACAAGTCTGTGGGTCGACACCCGAGTCTCCCTGTGCTGATCACAGACATCAGGGAAGTTAGCAGGCAGAGATCCTGCTGCCACCATGACAGTCAACGATGCTTGCAAGAACTTCTTTGTGACAGGCAATGGATTTTTTTTTTACAATATAGGGGCTAGAAATGTAAATGTGACTTCGAGCAAAAATCTAAATATGTCTGATTCGATTATCAGTTTATCATCATTGCTGTTCTATAAGGATGTCATCGATTGACTTGTTGTGGTCAGTCTGGTCCACCTTCCAGACTGAGTAGTAGACTCTGCTCTCGGTTTTCCGATAATGCCCCTTCCAGGGCAGGAGAAGAGCCAAATACGTATCTAAGTGAGCTTTAGAGCAATCATTTTTAAAGCAATTCTACAATAATTCATATAATATTCAATTTATATGCTCAAACATCAGAAATAAATCATTTAATAAATGACAAAGAGATACAAGCCTCTGTGAGTGGGCGCGCGCACATACACACTCCCGACACGTGTTGATTTAATGAGTTTGTCTCAGGCGCAGGTTGTGTTAATTGGAATTGCAATTACCTTATTCTAGCTAATAAATGTATTCCATAGCTCAACCTCCGAGCATCTCAATCCCCGGGGATTCAACTAATAAGCTGTCAAACTTCGAGCTGAGCGTAAAGTTTCTTTTCGGATAAACACACACACACACAGTAATTTAACCCATCTGCTATGCCGGGGGTTGGGCGGACTGGATTACACCCTGTGCAGAACGTTGCGTTTAACGTCCCGGTTATCACTGCCGGAGATTGCAATATTTGTAATGGATAATCAGCTCATGGACTCTCATGTAGCTATGGTGGATGCAGAGGTAGGAGCTGTATCCGGACCATGGTGCATAAAGATGGCCAGAAGGTCTTCTGCCATGTAAAAGACACAAAAAAATATAACAATGCATAGTAAAAGTGGTGGCCTTTTTCAGATTTTTATTCCCACCATCCCCAGGTCCATCAGTGAGTCTCTGCCATGTGATTTACGCAACATCCCCAGGTCCTTGGGTGAGTCTCTGATGATGTGCTTAACACACCATTCCCAGGTTGAATCTCTGACAATGTGCTTTACTCACAACCCCAGGTCCATCAGAGATTTTCTGCCAATGGGCTTTACTCACCATCCAAAGATCCATCAGTGTGTCTCTGCCAATATGCTTTTTCACCATCCCAAGGTCCATTGATTAGTATTTACTTGTTTCCTCTACTCACCATCCACAGTTCCATTGGTGAATCTCTGTCGATGCTGTTTACTCACCATCCCCAGGTCCATCAGTGAGTCTCTGCCAATGCACTTTACTCACCATCCCCAGGTCCATTGTTGAGTCTCTGCCGATGTGCTTTACTCGCCATTCCCAGGTCCATTGATGAGTTTCTGCTGATGCGCTTTACTTACATTCCCAGGTCCATCGGTGAGCCATTGCCAATGTGCTCACCATTCCCAGGTCCGTTGTTAAGTTTCTGACAATGTGCTTTATTCACAAACAGCAGGTCCATTGGTGATCCTTTGCCGATGTGCTTTACGCATCAACACCAGGTCCATTGGAGAGTCTCTCCAATGGCTTTACTCACCAACACCAGGTCCATCAGTGAGACTTTGCAAATGTTGTTTACTCACAATTCCCAGGTCCGTCGTTGAGTCTCTGCCAATGTGCTTTACTCACCAATCCCAGGTACTTCGGTGAGCCCTTGCCAATGTTCTTTACTCACCATTCCCAGGTCCACCGGTGAGCCTCTGCCGATGTTTCGCAACAGCAAATATCAAATAGTGGAGACTGAAAGAAGACGAGTAGAGCGTTTTCTTTTTTACAAACTGCATCTGGGGGCAAAAATCACTGATGATCTTATTTCCAGACTCAACTGGTAAAAGTCGATCTAAACCTCGTCGTTACATTACGGATTTGGGTGTGTTGTCCATGAATGAAGAAATATTAGTTTTCCAGAAGGGAATCTTTTCTGAGATTCCTGTTCCTTCGGCACCTCCGGATATCCACCCTGCCCTCTTTATGCATTATTTCATTAGGCCTATCCCAGCAATTGCAAAATCTCCAATATCTAATAATTATGGACGAGCCTCATTACGTCCAACTTTGGATTAACCGGGTCCTCCAACTACGAGGTTCTCAAGAAGGAGCTCTCAAGCTGCAGAGACGTCTCCATTGATAATTTTTTAGAGACTTAGCGCTTTGCCTTAATTTTCCCAACGATAAATCTCAGCTTATGCCTCTTGTACTTTCTTATACAGACTAAACTTTTGTGATGGATTAAGTGTCTTTGTCACCAGCTCATTGCCAACAAGCCTACCCGACGTGCATACATGAGATCCCCATCCTCTGTAACACGGTACTGCTATAAGGCTCTTTCACTAGACAAGACTTAATATGTTGGGCACCGTTTCAACAAGACAACATCTGCTACAATTATATATGCTAATAGCTACACAAATTAATTTTGCTAATTTTGTTGCCTTCAAGGAAATGTACACAGAACCTAAATCCTCCTGTCGAGAGCATTTTATGGTGATTTTGTAACTACATCTTGACTTACACAGGACCTGCATTTTATACCAACTTTGTATGAATCAATAATTCAGAAGATTATAAGAAGCTTTGTATTATACCTCATCAGAAATATCTGCTTCTTTCTCCACTTATGTGCCACTTCTCCCCATCCTCTGGCCTCCTGAACTTGTCATCCAGAGGGAAACATTGACTCAAATCTGACAAGACGGACAGCCATTATAGCAGTGTGTCATGTAAGAAAGCTCATTAAACTCTATCGTGGGAGGGGAAGGAGTGATGAGCATATGGAGAAAGCAAGAAGAGGGAGACACGGAAACATCATGTTGAGCTTTCTAACAAGTCTTTACCTTTTACCTTGACACAGAGCTGGATTCACATACAGGCATCTCAGTATTGCGGTATAATTTCCTGCTAATTCACTCTGTGTGTTAACTATGGAATGAAGAACAGGAATCCCTCTCTGACACGGAAACATCATGCTGAGCTTTCTAACAAGTCTTTACCTTTTACCTTGACAAAGAGCTGGATTCACATACAAGCAGCTCAGTATTGCTGTATAATTTCCTCCTTCTTCAGTCTGTGTGTTAACTATGGAATGAAGAACAGGAATTCCTCTCTGACATGGAAACATCATGCTGAGCTTTCTAACAAGTCTTTTACCTTTTACCTTGACACAGAGCTGGATTCACATACAGGCATCTCAGTATTGCTGTATAATTTCCTGCTACTTCACTGTGTGTTAACTATGGAATGAACAACAGGAATCCCTCTCTGACATGGAAACATCATGCTGAGCTTTCTAACAAGTCTTTTACCTTTTACCTTGACACAGAGCTGGATTCACATACAGCCTCTCAGTATTGCTGTATAATTTTCTACTACTTCACTCTGTGTGTTAACTATGGAATGAAGAACAGGAATCCCTCTCTGAGACGGAAACATCATGCTGAGCTTTCTAACAAGTCTTTTACCTTGACACAGAGCTGGATTCACATACAAGCAGCTTAGTATTGCTGTATAATTTCCTGCTACTTCAGTCTGTCTGTTAACTATGGAATGAAGAACAGGAATCCTTCTCTGACACGGAAACATCATGCTGAGCTTTCTAACAAGTCTTTTACCTTTTACCTTGACACAGAGCTGGATTCACATACAAGCAGCTCAGTATTGCTGTATAATTTCCTTCTTTTTCAGTCTGTGTGTTAAGTATGGAAAAAAGAACAGGAATCCTTCTGTGACACGGAAACATCATGCTGAGCTTTCTAACAAGTCTTTTACCTTTTTACTGGATTCACATACAGGCATCTCAGTATTGCTGTATATAATTTCCTGCTACTTCAGTCTATCTGTTAACCATGGAATGAAGAGCAGGAATCCCTCTCTATGTGCTGTGCATTGGGAGACATCATAGCAGCCAGTCTCCTTCCACTAGCTCAGAGTCAACTGCAAATTAAGAGATAGAGCCTGCAGAGGGGGAACTGGTGAAATTGCAGGATAAAAGTCATATAATGCTTACAATAACCACACTGATGATCAATGTGATTTGCTCCAAGCAGGCAAAAGACTGTTTATTTTAAGGAAGTTAGGTGCTTTTATAATAGTCTCTTGGGAAAGATTTGAAATCCTTCCAAAGGGCGCAATTTTTTTTTATATCATAAGTTTCAAGCAGTTCTAAGCATCAGACAAAGGAAGTGAGGAAATAGGAGAGACATATTTCTTAACATTTCTCGACACGGTTCTTAACACTGTAACACTGTACTTTTTCTAATACACTTAAAGGAGAAGCAAGATACATGTTTCTTCATTTGATGAGTTCCAAGCTTAATTGACAGGAAAAGATCCAAACAGTCTTTAAGTGTCTCTGAATATCTCTGAATGCAAATATGGGTGCAAGCGCCATCTTGTCCTGTATTTTGGGTATCTTCATATAATCATGTCCATAACACCAGTAACACTCAGGAGTGGTAAACCCAACTCAAATAGACAAACGGGAAAACCAAAACTAAGTCACCGCAATCACAGACAGAGGTGTTAGAGAATACATGATTGGGAGGAAATAAAGAGCAGGAAGGCAATAAACAGATGACAAGATAATTCCCACAACACACCAAACAGCACTCAGTCGTTCATCAGCAGCTGGATCACAACAGCACACGGACCAGTATCGCTTAAAGCTATAGTCAACATGGGAAGTCAGTTTCCACCAAATTAAAAAGGTGAGGAGACGCTGTAATAGGTTTCTCATAATATTTGATCCTAGAGGTAATCAGCAGGCTAGGAGAGATTAACCCTTGCCAGCTCAGTCACTAATGAACACACAGCTGGTTGATGCTCGAGTCTAGCTATGAAACTCAGAAGACCCAGAGAAAAATAGTATTATGGAAATCACAGAATTGAAAGATATGTTAATAGTATGCAAATCATCAAGATATGCTGCTGGCAGCACCTTTTGCAATTGGCTAAATGTGGTCCTGGCCTGCAGCATCTCCAGACTTGTCTCCCATTGAGCACATCGCTGATGTCATTGATTGGCAATAACACAAATTGCTGCCAGCAGCCGATCTTGATGATTTGCCCAAGTAAATTTGCAGAACCTTCCTCAGATGATCATTAATAACCTGATTGATGGCAGCCAAGGCTGTAAGCACTAGGATTGGCTTTTCTTCCATACTAAATAGATTGAGATGTTTTGAAAATTTCATTTTTTTTTAATCATTTGTCTATCCATCCTGTGATTTCCGTTATTCCAGATCAGTATCTTATCTATCCATCCTGTGATTTCCATTATTTTAGATCAGTATCTTGTCTATCCATCCTGTGATTTCCATTATTCTAGATCAGTATCTTGTCTATCCATCCTGTGATTTGCATTATTCCATATCAGTATCTTGTCTATCCATCCTGTGATTTCCTTTATTCCAGATCAGTATCTTGTCTATCCATCCTGTGATTTCCATTATTCCAGATCAGTATCTTGTCTATCCATCCTGTGATTTCCATTATTCCAGATCAGTATCTTGTCTATCCATCCTGTGATTTCCATTATTCCAGAATAGGATCTTGTATATCCATCCTGTGATTTCCATTAATCTAGATCAGTATCTTGTCTATCCATCCTGTGATTTCCATTATTCCAGATCAGTATCTGTCACGCTCCCAGTGTCCCAGCACCACTCCTTACCCACTGATCCACTCCATGTGTCCACCAGTCATGGCTGCCGCTCCCGCTCCTGCTCCCCTGACTCCTGCTCCTGGTCTCAGGAGTCTGACTTTGAGTATTGGCCTCATGGTTCTGTATAGGACCAGGCCGCGCCCACTCTCCTGGTCTTATGGGCCCAGCACACCTGATGCAGGTAATGACATGGGGCTGTGCTGGGTATATAAGACTTGCCTTTCCATGTGGGCGGGGCCTGATCAACGTGTCCTTTTGCTTGTCTTTAGAGCTAGGTGCTCAGGTCCCCTTGTGCTGTGTCCTGTGTCCTGCTACTGTTTGTCCTTTGCTACCGGGTACCTGTGCCTGTTTCCTGCAGTATCCTATAGAACTCTGTGACCCTAGTGACCCGGTTATAACCGTCCCGGCCACGCCAGTGCTCCGGCTGCCGTGTACTCTGCCCCCCGGTGGGGTACTCGGTCCAGTGGATCCACCTCCTGGGCCCACCAGTCCTCACGGCCCTGACAGATTGATCAGGCCATGGATCCCGCTGGAGCACAAACATCAGAGCTGGCTGAGCTGCGCCAAGAGCTGGCACAACAGCGTGAAACCCTGAGCCGGATGCTGAAATTCCTGGCGTCCGTGGACCACCGGTTATATACGCTACAGACAGCCGTCTCATCTGAGTCCACGCAGCAACCAGTCTCTACGTCTGAACCTGTTGTCTCTGCAGCCTCGCAACTTCGCCTCGCTGCTCCGCCTCGGTATGCCGGGGACCCCAAGAACTGCCGGGGGTTTTTGAACCAGTGCTCGCTGCACTTCAAATTACTCCCGCACCTCTTCGCTTCCGACCAAGCCAAGATAGCCTTTGTGATGTCGCACCTGGAAGGCGAGGCGTTGGCCTGGATAAATCCGTTGTGGGAGAACGAGGATCCGGTGACGACCGACATCCGGGAATTCCTGCAGGCTTTCCGAAGTACCTTCGATGAACCGGGACGCAGTACCGCGGTTACCTCCTCGCTCCTCCGGCTACGCCAAGGGACCCTGACCGTCGGCCAATACGCCATTCAGTTCCGCACGCTTGCCTCCGAGCTAGGCTGGAACAATGAGGCCTTGACTGCCGCCTTCTGGGAGGGGCTCTCCGGTCGCATCAAGGACGAATTAGCCGGTCGTGATATTCCCCGTACCTTGGATGCTTTGGTATCACTAGCCACCCGGATTGATCTCCGTTTTCAGGAACGAACCAAGGAGGTATCCCGGGAAAAGCGACCAGTCCGTCACGCCTTTGTCCCGCAGAGGTCTACCGTTCCCCCGCCACTGCCGTTCTGCGACTCCACTCCTGAGCCAATGCAAATAGACCGGCTGAGCCAAGCCGAGCAACGTCGTGCAGAGCGACTCGCCCGGGGCCTGTGCTTCTATTGTGGAAGCGGTTCACATCTGCTCCGCTCTTGCCCTGAGAGGCCAGGAAGACCCCAAGTCCAAGGGATGGTGGGAACCGCCACCCTTGGTACCGGAATCCCGTCAGTCCCGGTTACACAGACTGTCCAGGTCACGACCGAGAAGACCCAGTTCACGGCAGAGGCTCACATTGATTCGGGAGCAGCGGGTAATTTCATCCAACAAGCTACCGTGGACCGTTATCGGATACCGGTCATCCCGCTTGCAAAACCCCTCTGGTTCGCCTCCGTGGACGGAAAACAATTATACGAACCTGTCCGGTACACCACCGAACCCGTGAGACTTTGTATTGGTACCCTGCACACTGAGACTATTGCGTTTTATGTCATCCCGAGAATGGCTCCTGAGCTCCTGCTGGGTCTGCCCTGGCTTAAACTCCATGATCCTGACATCAGTTGGCGCTCCGGCGCAATCTCTCGCTGGAGTCCCTCGTGCCATGATACCTGTCTTCAGCCCGTCCCTCAGCCCCTGGCACCTGATCCTATCATGTCACAAGAACAGGAGAAAATGACGCAGTCCAGCGTTGTACCACAGATCCTGGCACTTGTGCCTGTGGTGCCACCGGAACCGGAAGTGATGACGCACCCCAGCGTCGTTCCACCGTCCCCGACGATTGAGACTCTGATGCCACCAGCTACCGGGGATGAGTCACCGTCCTGTGCCCGGTCCGAGTCGCCCGGGCCGGTTCTCCACGATGTCAGTACTGTTTCTGTCGGTCCTCCTCTTCCCGTTGCCCCCGCTGCCACTGCTGGTAGATCGGCTAAGCGCCGTGCGGCTAAGAAGGCGGTACGGGGTCAGAGGTCCTTCCCCGCCTTTGCGTTGGGCCCCGGCCCGGTGTCTCGATCCGGGGTGCCCCTGGGGTTCTGTGCTCGGAGGGGGGGGCTTAGAGGGGGGGGTACTGTCACGCTCCCAGTGTCCCAGCACCACTCCTTACCCACTGATCCACTCCATGTGTCCACCAGTCATGGCTGCCGCTCCCGCTCCTGCTCCCCTGACTCCTGCTCCTGGTCTCAGGAGTCTGACTTTGAGTATTGGCCTCATGGTTCTGTATAGGACCAGGCCGCGCCCACTCTCCTGGTCTTATGGGCCCAGCACACATGATGCAGGTAATGACATGGGGCTGTGCTGGGTATATAAGACTTGCCTTTCCATGTGGGCGGGGCCTGATCAACGTGTCCTTTTGCTTGTCTTTAGAGCTAGGTGCTCAGGTCCCCTTGTGCTGTGTCCTGTGTCCTGTTACTGTTTGTCCTTTGCTACCGGGTACCTGTGCCTGTTTCCTGCAGTATCCTATAGAACTCTGTGACCCTAGTGACCCGGTTATAACCGTCCCGGCCACGCCAGTGCTCCGGCTGCCGTGTACTCTGCCCCCCGGTGGGGTACTCGGTCTAGTGGATCCACCTCCTGGGCCCACCAGTCCTCACGGCCCTGACAGTATCTTGTCTATCCATCCTGTGATTTCAATTAATCCAGATCAGTATCTTGTCTATCCATTCTGTGATTTTTGTTATTCCAGATCAGTATCTTGTCTATCCATCCTGTGATTTCCATTATTCCAGATCAGTATCTTGTCTATCCATCCTGTGATTTCCGTTATTCCAGATCAGTATCTTGTCTATCCATCCTTTGATATCCATTATTCCAAGTCAGTATCTTGTCTATCCATTCTGTGATTTCCATCATTTCAGATCAGTATCTTGTCTGTCCATCCTGTGATTTCCATTATTCCAGATCAGTATCTTGTCTATCCATCCTGTGATTTCCATTAATCCAGATCAGTATCTTGTCTATCCATCCTGTGATTTCCATTAATCCAGATCAGTATCCTGTCTATCCATCCTGTGATTTCCATTATTCCAGATCGTTATCTTGTCTATCCATCCTGTGATTTCCATTATTCCAGATCAGTATCCTGTCTATCCATCCTGTGATTTCCATTATTCCAGATCAGTATCTTGTCTGTCAATCCTGTGATTTCCATTATTCCAGATCAGTATCTTGTCTATCCATCCTGTGATTTCCATTAATCCAGATCAGTATCTTGTCTATCCATCCTGTGATTTCCATTAATCCAGATCAGTGTCTTGTCTATCCATCCTGTGATTTCCATTAATCCAGATCAGTATCCTGTCTATCCATCCTGTGATTTCCATTATTCCAGATCGTTATCTTGTCTATCCATCCTGTGATTTCCATTATTCCAGATCAGTATCCTGTCTATCCATCCTGTGATTTCCATTATTCCAGATCGTTATCTTGTCTATCCATCCTGTGATTTCCATTATTCCAGATCGTTATCTTGTCTAGCCATCCTGTGATTTCCATTATTCCAGATCAGTATCTTGTCTATCCATCCTGTGATTTCCATTAATCTAGATCAGTATCCTGTCTATCCATCCTGTGATTTCCATTAGTCCAGATCGTTATCTTGTCTATCCATCCTGTGATTTCCAGTATTCTAGATCAGTATCTTGTCTATCCATCCTGTGATTTCCATTATTACAGATCAGTATCTTGTCTATACATCCTGTGATTTCCATTGTTCCAGATCAGTATCTTGTCTATCCATCCTGTGATTTCCATTGTTCCAGATCAGTATCTTGTCTATCCATCCTGTGATTTCCATTATTACAGATCAGTATCTTGTCTATACATCCTGTGATTTCCATTGTTCCAGATCAGTATCTTGTCTATCCATCCTGTGATTTCCATTATTCCAGATCAGTATCTTGTCTATCTATCCTGTGATTTCCATTATTCCAGATCAGTATCTTTTCTATCCATCCTGTGATTTCCATTATTCCAGATCAGTATCTTTTCTATCCATCCTGTGATTTCCATTGTTCCAGATCAGTATCTTGTCTATCCATCCTGTGATTTCCATTATTCCAGATCAGTATCTTGTCTATCTATCCTGTGATTTCCATTATTCCAGATCAGTATCTTTTCTATCCATCCTGTGATTTCCATTGTTCCAGATCAGTAACTTGTCTATCCATCCTGTGATTTCCACTATTCCAAAACTTTTTATTCTTCTTGTTGCAATTTTAATGTTGAGGAGCACAGTGCATAGATACAAACAATTCTCAGTCCTCGCCAAGAAGGAAAACTTCTTGCGACTTTCTCCATTGTGAAGTCATCAACATCACATCATTATAATAATTTTTTCTGCACTGGTGATTATTCCGCTATACGCAGGATACAGAATATTCACTGCTGGCGAGTGTCGGGAACCGGTGCTTTTCACGGTGTCTGGGTCATAGAATGAAACATTGCAGCGATTCACAGGGAAGAGCATAAAATGTAACATTGCAATCAGCGGTTTTCAATATAAAATTCAATGTTGTATTAAGTCCCCCGTTCCCCTCCTTGAGAATTTCCTCCCTAATTAAACCAGCCAGGTGTGTAATGCTATACTGAAAGCAAAATTCGGAGTGTTTGATTACTCAGTAACCCTTACCGGTGGGTGTTTCTCCAGTGACTGTCGACTTCAGAAGGACTCCGAATGGCCTCATCTTTGGATTGATCCATATTATTATATTTCATTAAACTTTGAGGATTCCTTATGTCTTACGTTTTATGGAAATGAATGAAACTTTCCTTTGTTTATCAATTTGAAAGGGTTTTACGCATTGGGAAGTCCAATTGTTTAGAAAAGACCTCGATTGGCAAACTGATTGGAGCTATAATCCATGTAGATCAAATTGTGCGCAATCCTCCTGCACTGCCCCCGCAGGGAGAATGAGGCATTACACAGTAGTAAGTGAAAAAATAAAATGTCTATGTGTCACGCTAGGTACGGGGAAGTACCACGTGCACGGTGTTAGGGACGGGAAACCCTGTGTCTCGGGAAAGGGAAGATAGTGACCACCCCCTGACCAAACCTACTTCTGGTCCCTCACCACCCTAGATAGGTTACGCACCAATGTGCCAAGCCGGATACCTGATCCTAGGTATCCCTATTGCTGGTCCCTAAATAAAGAAGCTCAATCCCACTAAACAACAATAGATGACACAAGGGAGAAAAGCATTAGCTACTTATCATTAGATGACTCAGGTAGAAGTTCAGCAGAGTTTTTAGCATCGATACAACAGAGGAGTACAAGCCACCTGCTTGCAACCTATCCTTGAAGGAACTGAAAATATCACCAGCACCAGTCTAAAGGAAGGAAGGGGTATTTAAACACCAAAGTGATACTAATAATCAACAATTGGGTGGAAGTCTAGCTCCTGCTATATCCAAAAAGGAGAGAGATGAATCCAACAGGAAAGCTACCAATACCAATGAATACTGACAGCAGGAACAATGGAAAGTCAGGGAGCATTCTGCGCAGACTAACGCTGTGACCTTCTATGGCCCGAAACCACATGATTGTCTGTCATCCGTGACACATCTGTGACACATCTGTGACACATCTGTGACACTATGTGTGCAATGAATGGCAGGTCCTCCAGAGGGAGAGATTTTCAGGTCCTCCAGAAGAGCAGATGAGAATCCTCAATAGTGGAGTTTTAGTTATCTGGTTTTGGGTTCTCAAACCCAGACAACCCTATAACGGTATCTGTAGGGCATTGTGGCATAGAAAATACAAAGTTCATATTTTTCTATCAATACATAATGTAGAAAATGATGTGTAGTTCTGCTGCCAGCCGTTCTCTTCACAAAAGGACTGATATGTTTCTTCCATACATTCTATAGAGATAGTATAGTGTACAGTGAGGGCTGTATTTTGCTGCCACCTACTGGCCTTTGTTATAATATGTTTTTCATGTATTTTTTCCCAGAAATGGCTCCTTGGTTTCATGGGCATCCGGACTTAAAGAAGTTGTCCAGTTACCAAAACTGATTTTTTTTTTCCTGATAAATCTTGCTAATATGTGCCCCTCAACACATCTATTATGTTTTTTCAGCAAAATTACCTTTCATTGTGCACTAGCAGCACACGGTCATTGCTGGCTCCAGCTCTGATGGGGTTAATCTCTCCTCTGACTTCCTGTGTTCAGTTCCTACAAGTCCCAGAATTCTTTGTGGCTCTAGGGCGGTGTCTAGCTTATCTAACACACCCATTGTGTCTAATACACCCACTCTGCTCCCACCCAAACCCTCCTCCCTGCCTCTTCCCTGTGGATGCACTGAGATCAATCATTCAGAGACAGCAGCAGCTCTACACAGCCAGGGGAAGAAAGTGTGTGTGCGTATATACAGTGTGTGTGCGTATATACAGTGTGTGTGCGTATATACAGTGTGTGTGCGTATATACAGTGTGTGTGCGTATATACAGTGTGTGTGCGAATATACAGTGTGTGTGCGTATATACAGTGTGTGTATATACAGTGTGTGTGTGAATATACAGTGTGTGTGTGTGAATATACAGTGTGTGTGCGTATATACAGTGTGTGTGCGTATATACAGTGTGTGTGTGAATATACAGTGTGTGTGTGAATATACAGTGTGTGTGCGTATATACAGTGTGTGTGCGTATATACAGTGTGTGTGCGTATATACAGTGTGTGTGTGTGAATATACAGTGTGTGTGCGTATATACAGTGTGTGTGCGTATATACAGTGTGTGTGCGAATATACAGTGTGTGTGCGTATATACAGTGTGTGTATATACAGTGTGTGTGTGAATATACAGTGTGTGTGTGTGAATATACAGTGTGTGTGCGTATATACAGTGTGTGTGCGTATATACAGTGTGTGTGCGTATATACAGTGTGTGTGTGAATATACAGTGTGTGTGCGTATATACAGTGTGTGTGCGTATATACAGTGTGTGTGTGTGAATATACAGTGTGTGTGCGTATATACAGTGTGTGTGCGTATATACAGTGTGTGTGTGAATATACAGTGTGTGTGTGTATATACAGTGTGTGTGTGTATATACAGTGTGTGTGTGAATATACAGTGTGTGTGTGTATATACAGTGTGTGTGTATATACAGTGTGTGTGTATACAGTGTGTGTGCGTATATATACAGTGTGTGAGTGAGTGTGTATGTGTATGTCATACTCACCTGTCTGCAGGGTCCGGGTGCCATGCCTGCTTCCAGCCCCTGTCCCGGTACCGCCGCTCTGGCTGTGTGCAGTCTCCCCGGGGCACGCACGAAGCTTGCAGGACCTGGCGGTGGATCACCTGATGCAGTCACCTGACGCATCAGCTGATCGTAGTCTCGACGGCTTGTTCGCGCCCGGCCGGCTATCAGCTGATCCTGCTGTCAGGGGACTTCATCAGCTGATTACCGGCAGCTCCTGCAGCGATCGGACGGGATCAGACTCCTGTCCAATCGATCGCTCCAGGAGCTGCCGGTAATCAGCACATAAGTGAGTATTTTTTTTTTTTTTGCACTGATGCATCAGCTGATTGTATAATCGGCTTTTATACAATCAGCTGATGTGTGATGGGATTCAGGCACTTGATCCTGACACATCATCTGATCGCTTTGCCTTCCAGCAAACCGATCAGATGATATTGGATCCGGATTGGACGGCGCGGGACCCTGACCCAGGATTACTGCGGAGGGGGGTTTATTTCAATAAAGATGGAGTCACTAATTGTGTTGTGTTTTATTTCTAATAAAAATATTTTTCTGTGTTGTGTTTTTTTTTTTTATCATTACTAGAAATTCATGGTGGCCATGTCTAATATTGGCGTGACACCATGAATTTCGGGCTTAGGGCCAGCTATACAGCTAGCCCTAACCCCATTATTACCCGGCTAGCCACCCGGCTTCAGGGCAGCTGGAAGAGTTGGATACAGCGCCAGAAGATGGCGCTTCTATGAAAGCGCCATTTTCTGGGGTGGCTGCGGACTGCAATTCGCAGTGGGGGTGCCCAGAAAGCTTGAGCACCCTTCACTGTGGATTCCATTCCCCAGCTGCCTAGTTGTACCCGGCTGGACACCAAAATTAGGCGAAGCTCACGTCATTTTTTTTAAAATTATTTCATGAAATTCATGAAATAATTAAAAAAAAAAAAGGGCTTCTCTATATTTTTGGTTCCTAGCCGGGTACAAATAGGCAGCTGGGGGTTGGGGGCAGCCCGTACCTGCCTGCTGTACCCGGCTAGCATACAAAAATATGGCGAAGCCCATGTCATTTTTTTTTCTTTTTGGGTAAAAAACTGCATACAGTCCTGGATGGAGGATGCTGAGCCTTGTAGTTCTGCAGCTTCTGTCTGCTCTCCTGCATACACTAGTGAATGGAGGATGCTGAGCCTTGTAGTCCTGCACCTGCTGTCTGCTCTCCTGCATACACTAGTGAATGGAGGATGCTGAGCCTTGTAGTCCTGCAGCTGCTGTCTGCTCTCCTGCATACACTAGTGAATGGAGGATGCTGAGCCTTGTAGTCCTGCAGCTGCTATCTGCTCTCCTGCATACACTAGTGAATGGAGGATGCTGAGCCTTGTAGTTCTGCAGCTGCTGTCTGCTCTCCTGCATACACTAGTGAATGGAGGATGCTGAGCCTTGTAGTTCTGCAGCTGCTGTCTGCTCTACTGCATACACTAGTGAATGGAGGATGCTGAGCCTTGTAGTTCTGCAGCTGCTGTCTGCTCTCCTGCATACACTAGTGAATGGAGGATTCTGAGCCTTGTAGTTCTGCAGCTGCTGTCTGCTCTCCTGCATACAATGAACATTTTGAATAAGGAAATGACATCAGACCTTTTTTTTTTTTCATCAACAATCTTTAATGGCATTGTGCACTGATTAAAAACGCAGTGAGCAAAAACGCAGCAAAAAACGCACCAAATCGCAGCAAAAACGTGACATGCAGCACCGCAGGTGACAGAGCAGAGCAAGTTGGTGACATGCTGTGCCCTGACACATAGTGTGCTGCATGTCACTGTATCCACTCTGGGACTTGTTGTGCAGGTGACCGGATGCTACATGTCACTAACTGTCTCCACTGTGGTACTTGTTCTGCAGGTGAGAGTGTATACAGTTGGTACTATGCAGCAGAAATCACAGAGTGGAGACAGATAGTGACATTTAGCATCCGGTCACCTGCACAAGTCCCAGAGTGGATACAGTTAGTGACATGTAGCATCCGGTCACCTGCACAACAAGTCCCAGAGGGGAGACAGATAGTGACATGCAGCACACTATGTGTCAGAGCAGAGCATGTCACTGTCTCCACTCAGGGACTTGTTGTGCAGGTGACCGGATGCTACATGTCACTGCCTCCACTCTGGGACTTGTTGTGCAGGTGACCGGATGCTACATGTCACTGCCTCCACTCTGGGACTTGTTGTGCAGGTGACCGGATGCTACATGTCACTGCCTCCACTCTGGGACTTGTTGTGCAGGTGACCGGATGCTACATGTCACTGCCTCCACTCTGGGACTTGTTGTGCAGGTGACCGGATGCTACATGTCACTGCCTCCACTCTGGGACTTGTTGTGCAGGTGACCGGATGATACATGTCACTGCCTCCACTCTGGGACTTGTTGTGCAGGTGACCGGATGATACATGTCACTGCCTCCACTCTGGGACTTGTTGTGCAGGTGACCGGATGATACATGTCACTGCCTCCACTCTGGGACTTGTTGTGCAGGTGACCGGATGATACATGTCACTGCCTCCACTCTGGGACTTGTTGTGCAGGTGACCGGATGATACATGTCACTGCCTCCACTCTGGGACTTGTTGTGCAGGTGACCGGATGATACATGTCACTGCCTCCACTCTGGGACTTGTTGTGCAGGTGACCGGATGATACATGTCACTGCCTCCACTCTGGGACTTGTTGTGCAGGTGACCGGATGATACATGTCACTGCCTCCACTCTGGGACTTGTTGTGCAGGTGACCGGATGATACATGTCACTGCCTCCACTCTGGGACTTGTTGTGCAGGTGACCGGATGATACATGTCACTGCCTCCACTCTGGGACTTGTTGTGCAGGTGACCGGATGATACATGTCACTGCCTCCACTCTGGGACTTGTTGTGCAGGTGACCGGATGATACATGTCACTAACTGCCCCACTCTGTGATTTCTGCTGCATAAAATAAATGAAAAATATGATATGTACTTGACTGGACTTTTTAATTATACCTGTGTATGAAAATATTAACTGTTTTAATCAATGTCAACTAAAAAAAAAATATTATTAGATAAACAGATAACATTATTAACAGTTAAAGGGGTATTCCCATGTCCAAGATCCACTACTACTATGTAGTAGATGTAATAATAAGAATATTAGCAAATATATCGCATTATAAATGTAGTGTAGCTCTCGTGATAAGCCATGTCACTTACCTCATGGGCAGGGGCATTCCAACGGCCTAGGCATCAATGGCAACGAACAGTATCAACTTTCATTATATGATTGGTTGTAACCATGGATACCTTAGAGTTAATCACTTCCACATCAGGTAAGATACATGGCTAATCATGAGATGTATACTACGTTTCAAATTGCATATATTTGCTAATATTATTATTATAACACCTCATACATATTGAGATAGGATCTTGGTGATGGGAATACCCCAAAACTAAAACAGACAAAGGAAAACAGAGAAATGCTGGACAAGCCAATAGTCACTTCATTTGACTACGTACTTGTCTGTCCTCACAGCACTCACAATACACCAAGTGAGTATTTGACGTTACAGTAATGAACCTGTTATGCTACTGCAAGTCTGCTTTTTTCTAAGTTTCATCCACATTATGAATACACTATATCTGGCCACAAACTACATTTTGATAGAGCGTGGACCGCTAAAGTGAAGTGACCACGTGATTGCATGTATGCAAATTGCATATTTTTAATAACACCCTCTCCTCTCCCAACAACGGAAAATCCTCTGAAGCCGATAACTATGGGGTATTTTAGTGCAGACACCTGCTGGAAAAAACTTACTGGAACATGGCCGTAGTCTGGTATCTGCTAAAGCTGAAAACACATCAGTTTTTTGCTGAGCGGCACAATATGGCGCTTTGCAGAAAAAACGCAACCTTTTTTTTTTGCCGCCAGTTGCGTTTTTTTCCTCATAGACTTACATTAGCGCCGTATTGTGCCGCATGGGCTTGCATTGCGTCCATTTTTTGCCGAATGCGGCATATTGAGCCCATGCGGCGGTCGGATGGAACTTTGCCTGGCATGTTTTTTTTGTGCGGCGAAAAAAACGCATGACGCCAGATCCGGCGCGATTTACAATGCAAGCCTATGGACGCCAGATGCGGCGTCCTGCGGCAAAAACTGCATCCGGCGGCCGAATGCGTTTTTTTTTTGCTCTGCGCATGCTCAGTATCAAGCCACATCCGTCAAACGGACAGGCCGCATGGAAAAACGTATGCAACAGATCCGTTTTTTTCGCCGCATCCGTTGCATAGGTTTTTGAGCCACACTGCAAAAACCGGATGTATGAAAGCAGCCTAAGCCATCACATTCCCGCTGAAAATCCTCATCAAATACCATGTGAACAGATCATTACTAGCAATTTTTTATTTTTTTTGGTGAAGGAAGTCTAGTTCTTAAAATGTCCAGTAATGTAGAATATTTCATGTGGCTGCTTTCACACATCCGGTTTTGCAGTGCGGCTCGAAAACCTATGCAATGGATGCGGCGAAAAAAACAGATCCGTTGCATAAGTTTTTCCATGCGGCCCGTCCGTTTTTTGACAGATGCGGCTTGATACTGAGCATCCGCAGTGCAAAAAACCGCATCCGGCGTCCATAGGCTTGCATTGTAAATCTCGCCGGATCCAGCGTGATGCGTTTTTTTCGACGCACAAAAAAAGTGCCAGGCAACGTTCCATCATGGGCTAAATATGCCGCATCCGGCAAAAAACGGACGCAACGCAAGGCCATGCGGCCCAATACGGCGCTAATGCAAGTCTATGCAGAAAAAAACTCAACCGGCGGCAAAAAAAAAAAAGGTTGCGTTTTTTCTGCAAAGCGCCGTATTGTGCCACACAGCAAAAACCGGATGTGTGAAAGCAGCCTTAGCACCAGCTGACAGGCAATCCTTACAGGAAAGCCGTTCCTTTGTTTTCATCGCAATGCTTTATACATTTACAGATCCGTTTCCACATGGACCTGCACCAGGTGAGTCCCACCTTCACCTTCACCTTGATTTTTAGGTCTTTATGGCTATCAGGACTCTGATGCTAATCTCTGAATTATGGCAAATGGCTAATTTTCAGTAGAAATTAGCAACCGGCCAAACGTAAAAGGGGTTGTCTACCGCTTTACAGCCTTTACTTAAAGCACCGCTCCAGTGTTTTATTTCAGCACGCGAGTGGCGCTTAAAACCCCTGTTGTGTATTTTATCGGCGATACTCCGGACCCGCAGCGCTATCTTGTGACAATCACGTCTGGAAGTTAGAAATTACGTCACAAGCTCTCAATCTAACTCTATGAATGCCAGAACGAGGGTCTCATAGACTTGTATTGAGTTGTGACCTCCAGATTACTTCATGAAACATTAGCGAAGCTGGCAGGTCACAAACTACAGAAAACCACTGATGGAAGATGAAGACGCTGTAAGGTGAGTATAAGACCAGGAGCCGGGCACTTAAAGGGAACCTGTCACCAGATTTGGTGACTATAAGCTGCGGCCACCACCAGTGGGCTCTTATATACAGCATTCTAACATGCTGTATATAAGAGCCCAGGCCACTGTGTAGAACATAAACATGACTTTATAATACTTACCTAAGGGGCGATGCAGACTGGTCAGATGACCGTCTCCATTCTCCGGGTGCAGCGCCTCCTCTTTTGGCCATCTTTGTCCTCCTTCTTCTGAAGCCAGGGTGCATGATGCGTCCTACATCATCCACACAGGCTAACATTGAGGTCCTCTGTAAAATCTGAGAACACCATTAACCCTGCAATGGATTCGGCAAAACAAATCTTTCCCAATTTTGGCTCCTGACATGGGAGTTGTTTTACTAGTACATAACTTCACTAGTGTATGCATGAGAGCAGACAGCAGCTGCAGAACTACAAGGCTCAGCATCCTCCATTCACTAGTGTATGCAGGAGAGCAGACAGCAGCTGCAGAACTACAAGGCTCAGCATACTCCATCCCGGACTGTATGCAGTTTTTTGCCAAAAAAGAGAAAAAAAAATGACGTGGGCTTCGCCATATTTTGTATGCTAGCCGGGTACAGCAGGCAGGTAGGGGCTGCCCCCAACCCCCAGCTGCCTATTTGTACCCGGCTGGGAACCAAAAATATAGAGAAGCCCTTTTTTTTTTTAATTATTTCATGAATTTCATGAAATAATTTTAAAAAAAATGACGTGAGCTTCGCCTAATTTTGGTGTCCAGCCGGGTACAACTAGGCAGCTGGGGAATGGAATCCACAGTGAAGGGTGCTCAAGCTTTCTGGGCACCCCCACTGCGAATTGCAGTCCGCAACCACCCCAGAAAATGGCGCTTTCATAGAAGCGCCATCTTCTGGCGCTGTATCCAACTTTTCCAGCTGCCCTGATGCCGGGTGGCTAGCCGGGTAATAATGGAGTTAGGGCTAGCTGTATATTATCAGCTAGCCCTAAGCCCGAAATTCATGGTGTCACGCCAATATTAGACATGGCCACCATGAATTTCTAGTAATGATAAAAAAAAAAACACAACACACAAAAATATTTCTATTAGAAATAAAACACAACACAATTAGTGACTCCATCTTTATTGAAATAAACCCCCCTCCGCAGTAATCCTGGGTCAGGGTCCCGCGCCGTCCAATCCGGATCCAATATCATCTGATCGGTTTGCTGGAAGGCAAAGCGATCAGATGATGTGTCAGGATCAAGTGCCTGAATCCCATCACACATCAGCTGATTGTATAAAAGCCGATTATACAATCAGCTGAAGCATCAGTAGAAAAAAAAAAAAAAAAAAATAATACTCACTTATGTGCTGTGCTGATTACCGGCAGCTCCTGGAGCGATCGATTGGACAGGAGTATGATCCCGTCCCATCGCTGCAGGAGCGGCCGGTAATCAGCTGATGAAGTCCCCTGACAGCAGGATCAGCTGATAGCCGGCCGGACACGAAAAAGCCGGCGAGACTACGATCAGCTGATGCGTCAGGTGACTGCATCAGGTGATCCACGGCCAGGTCCTGCAAGCTTCGTGCGTGCCCCGGGGAGACTGCACAGCCGAAGCGGCGGGACCGGGACAGGGGCTGGAAGCAGGCATGGCACCCGGACCCTGCAGACAGGTGAGTATGACATACACATACACACTCACTCCGCGTCCGGTCACCTGTGCTGCTGGTGGGAGTATATGATCACACTGCCGACACCGCCCGCTCTCCTGACAGCTGAGCACAGCGGGCGGGTGGACAGTGTGATCACATACTTGCGTGACAGGGGGGATTTCAGTTGGAGAAACCCCCCCTGTACTCCACACTGGAGCCCCGTACCTCCCACAGCTGAATGCTGGTAGCGCGCGCTCTGCCTTCACCGCTCCACACACTGGCATCCTCCGGCTCCTCCCCTCGATGCTGGGCTGTGACGTCAGGTAGTCACCGCCCACAGCCCAGTCAATCACTGTGAGTGGCGCCGGCATCCTGTGACGTACCCGTCCAGTTTGAGAGCCCGGAAATGCCGGGACGTCAGAGGATGCCGGCGGCCACAGCTCCAGGGGGTCATGTGACAGGCACTGAGCGTGCAGCATAGCGCCGCTCAGTGCCAGAAATGGAAACAGAAGCCAATGCAGAAGATGCATATAATGGTAAGTGAGAATCATTGGGGAAAAAAAAAAAATGGGTGAACTACCCCTTTAAGAGAGGCTTCTCCTGTTACCTCTACCCTCTATCCTCCATCTTGTCTCCTTCATCCTTCCCTTCATCTTCACTGACTTCCTATCTCATCACACCAAGGTACTGTGAGTAAATAAGGTGAAGTTCATTCACGGCATCCTCCTTCCTGGATTTACCACAGGTATGGGAGGAGAAGACAGTGAGTAACCTATCTCCCATCGCTTGTAGGAGGAGAAGACAGCGAGTAACCTATCTCCCATCGCTTGTAGGAGGAGAAGACAGTGAGTAACCTATCTCCCATCGCTTGTAGGAGGAGAAGACAGTGAGTAACCTATCTCCCATCGCTTGTACAGAGACCTGTCCTCACACTCCTCAGACACATCTCACTCATTGGTGGCAGGAATGTGGTAAGTGAGGGTAAGGCTTTGTCTCTCCACAGTAAGTGCGGGTGGTGCTTTGTCTCTTCACAGTAAGTGGGGGTGGTGCTTTGTCTGTCCACAGTAAGTGCGGGTGGTGCTTTGTCTCTTCACAGTAAGTGGGGGTGGTGCTTTGTCTCCACAGTAAGTGGGGGTGGTGCTTTGTCTCTCCACAGTAAGTGGGGGTGGTACTTTGTCTGTCCACAGTAAGTGGGGTGGTGCTTTGTCTCTCCACAGTAAGTGGGGGTGGTGCTTTGTCTGTCCACAGTAAGTGAGGGTGGTACTTTGTCTCTCCACAGTAAGTGGGGGTGGTGCTTTGTCTCTCCACAGTAAGTGGGGGTGGTACTTTGTCTGTCCACAGTAAGTGGGGGTGGTGCTTTGTCTCCACAGTAAGTGGGGGTGGTGATTTGTCTGTCCACAGTAAGTGAGGGTGGTGCTTTGTCTCCACAGTAAGTGGGGGTGGTGCTTTGTCTGTCCACAGTAAGTGGGGGTGGTGCTTTGTCTCTCCACAGTAAGTGGGGGTGGTGCTTTGTCTCTCCACAGTAAGTGGGGGTGGTGCTTTGTCTCCACAGTAAGTGGGGGTGGTGCTTTGTCTGTCCACAGTAAGTGGGGGTGGTGCTTTGTCTCTCCACAGTAAGTGGGGGTGGTGCTTTGTCTCTCCACAGTAAGTGGGGGTGGTGCTTTGTCTCTCCACAGTAAGTGAGGGTGGTGCTTTGCCTTTTTACAGAAAGTGGTGGTGAGACTTTTAATCTCAACAGTAAGTGGAGGTGGATTTTGTCGCTCTCTATAGTAAATGGGGATGGGGCTTTTTGCTACAGTAAATGGGGGTGGTGCTTTGTCTCTCTACAGTAAATGGGGGTGGGCTTTGTTGCTCTCTACAGTAAGTGGGGGTGGGCTTTGTTGCTCTCTACAGTAAGTGGGGGTGGTCTTTGTTGCTCTCTACAGTAAGTGGGGGTGGGCTTTGTTGCTCTCTACAGTAAGTGGGGGTGGTCTTTGTTGCTCTCTACAGTAAGTGGGGGTGGGCTTTGTTGCTCTCTACAGTAAGTGGGGGTGGGCTTTGTTGCTCTCTACAGTAAGTGGGGGTGGGCTTTGTTACTCTCCACAGTAAGTGGAGGTGGATTTTGTCGCTCTCTATAGTAAATGGGGATGGGGCTTTTTGCTGCAGTAAATGGGGGTGGGCTTTGTTGCTCTCTACAGTAAGTGGGGGTGGGCTTTGTTGCTCTCTACAGTAAGTGGGGGTGGGCTTTGTTGCTCTCTACAGTAAGTGGGGGTGGTCTTTGTTGCTCTCTACAGTAAGTGGGGGTGGGCTTTGTTTCTCTCTACAGTAAGTGGGGGTGGGCTTTGTTACTCTCTACAGTAAGTGGGGGTGGGCTTTGTTGCTCTCTACAGTAAGTGGGGGTGGGCTTTGTTACTCTCTACAGTAAATGGGGGTGGGCTTTGTTGCTCTCTACAGTAAGTGGGGGTGGGCTTTCTTACTCTCTACAGTAAGTGGGGGTGGGCTTTGTTACTCTCTACAGTAAGTGGGGGTGGGCTTTGTTACTCTTTACAGTAAGTGGGGGTGGGCTTTGTTACTCTCTACAGTAAGTGGGGGTGGGCTTTGTTACTCTCTACAGTAAGTGGGGGTGGGCTTTGTTACTCTCTACAGTAAATGGGGGTAGGCTTTCTTACTCTCTACAGTAAGTGGGGGTGGGCTTTGTTGCTCTCTACAGTAAGTGGGGGTGGTCTTTGTTGCTCTCTACAGTAAGTGGGGGTGTGCTTTGTTGCTCTCTACAGTAAGTGGGGGTGGGCTTTGTTGCTCTCTACAGTAAGTGGGGGTGGGCTTTGTTACTCTCCACAGTAAGTGGAGGTGGATTTTGTCGCTCTCTATAGTAAATGGGGATGGGGCTTTTTGCTGCAGTAAATGGGGGTGGGCTTTGTTGCTCTCTACAGTAAGTGGGGGTGGGCTTTGTTGCTCTCTACAGTAAGTGGGGGTGGGCTTTGTTGCTCTCTACAGTAGGTGGGGGTGGTCTTTGTTGCTCTCTACAGTAAGTGGGGGTGGGCTTTGTTGCTCTCTACAGTAAGTGGGGGTGGTCTTTGTTGCTCTCTACAGTAAGTGGGGGTGGGCTTTGTTTCTCTCTACAGTAAGTGGGGGTGGGCTTTGTTACTCTCTACAGTAAGTGGGGGTGGGCTTTGTTGCTCTCTACAGTAAGTGGGGGTGGGCTTTGTTACTCTCTACAGTAAATGGGGGTGGGCTTTGTTGCTCTCTACAGTAAGTGGGGGTGGGCTTTCTTACTCTCTACAGTAAGTGGGGGTGGGCTTTGTTACTCTCTACAGTAAGTGGGGGTGGGCTTTGTTACTCTTTACAGTAAGTGGGGGTGGGCTTTGTTGCTCTCTACAGTAAGTGGGGGTGGGCTTTGTTGCTCTCTACAGTAAGTGGGGGTGGGCTTTGTTGCTCTCTACAGTAAGTGGGGGTGGTCTTTGTTGCTCTCTACAGTAAGTGGGGGTGGTCTTTGTTGCTCTCTACAGTAAGTGGGGGTGGTCTTTGTTTCTCTCTACAGTAAGTGGGGGTGGGCTTTGTTACTCTCTACAGTAAGTGGGGGTGGGCTTTGTTGCTCTCTACAGTAAGTGGGGGTGGGCTTTGTTACTCTCTACAGTAAATGGGGGTGGGCTTTGTTGCTCTCTACAGTAAGTGGGGGTGGGCTTTCTTACTCTCTACAGTAAGTGGGGGTGGGCTTTGTTACTCTCTACAGTAAGTGGGGGTGGGCTTTGTTACTCTTTACAGTAAGTGGGGGTGGGCTTTGTTACTCTCTACAGTAAGTGGGGGTGGGCTTTGTTACTCTCTACAGTAAGTGGGGGTGGGCTTTGTTACTCTCTACAGTAAGTGGGGGTGGGCTTTGTTACTCTCTACAGTAAATGGGGGTAGGCTTTCTTACTCTCTACAGTAAGTGGGGGTGGGCTTTGTTGCTCTCTACAGTAAGTGGGGGTGGGCTTTGTTGCTCTCTACAGTAAGTGGGGGTGGGCTTTCTTACTCTCTACAGTAAGTGGGGGTGGGCTTTGTTGCTCTCTACAGTAAGTGGGGGTGGGCTTTGTTGCTCTCTACAGTAAGTGGGGGTGGGCTCTCTTACTCTCTACAGTAAGTGGGGGTGGGCTTTCTTACTTTCTACAGTAAGTGGGGGTGGGCTTTCTTACTCTCTTCAGTAAGTGGGGGTGGGCTTTGTTGCTCTTTACAGTAAGTGGGGGTGGGCTTTGTTGCTCTCTACAGTAAATGGGGGTAGGCTTTTTTACTCTCTACAGTAAGTGGGGGTGGGCTTTGTTGCTCTCTACAGTAAGTGGGGGTGGGCTTTGTTGCTCTCTACAGTAAGTGGGGGTGGGCTTTCTTACTCTCTACAGTAAGTGGGGGGTGGGCTTTCTTACTCTCTACAGTAAGTGGGGGTGGGCTTTGTTGCTCTCTACAGTAAGTGGGGGTGGGCTTTGTTGCTCTCTACAGTAAGTGGGGGTGGGCTTTCTTACTCTCTACAGTAAGTGGGGGTGGGCTTTCTTACTCTCTACAGTAAGTGGGGGTGGGCTTTCTTACTCTCTACAGTAAGTAGGGGTGGGCTTTGTTGCTCTTTACAGTAAGTGGGGGTGGGCTTTGTTACTCTCTACAGTAAGTGGGGGTGGGCTGTTACTCTCTACAGTAAGTAGGGATGGGCTTTTTTGCTCTCTACAGTAAGTGGGGGTGGGCTATGTTGATCTCTACAGTAAGTGCGGGTGGGCTTTATTACTCTCTACAGTAAGTGGGGGTGGGCTTTCTTACTCTCTACAGTAAGTGGGGGTGGGCTTTGTTGCTCTTTACAGTAAGTGGGGGTGGGCTTTCTTACTCTCTACAGTAAGTAGGGGTGGGCTTTGTTGCTCTTTACAGTAAGTGGGGGTGGGCTTTGTTGCTCTTTACAGTAAGTAGGGGTGGGCTTTGTTGCTCTTTACAGTAAGTGGGGGTGGGCTTTGTTGCTCTTTACAGTAAGTGGGGGTGGGCTTTCTTACTCTCTACAGTAAGTAGGGGTGGGCTTTGTTGCTCTTTACAGTAAGTGGGGGTGGGCTTTGTTACTCTCTACAGTAAGTAGGGATGGGCTTTTTTGCTCTCTACAGTAAGTGGGGGTGGGCTTTCTTACTCTCTACAGTAAGTAGGGGTGGGCTTTGTTGCTCTTTACAGTAAGTGGGGGTGGGCTTTGTTACTCTCTACAGTAAGTGGGGGTGGGCTGTTACTCTCTACAGTAAGTAGGGATGGGCTTTTTTGCTCTCTACAGTAAGTGGGGGTGGGCTTTGTTACTCTACAGTAAGGGGAGGTGGGGCTTCGTCTCTCTACAGAAAGTAGAGTTAGGAATTTAATACTGTACAGGAACTGGGAAGACACTTTTTTCTGTACAGGAAGTGGGGGGTATTTGCCTCCTTACAGGAAGTTGGGGGGTGGGCTTTATATCTCTACAGAAAATGACTCTGGCTCTTTTGCTCTCTTATCTGTCAAACTGTAACAGTTCAGTGCAGGCAAGCCATTGCACTATGGATGGAGACATGCATGCTGTGAAGTGAGGAGAAGGAAGTTCCTGCACCTATGGTGCTGGAAAAATACTGATGGAGAGGAATTACCCATTTAAAAAGAGTGAATGGCGTGCCACAGAGCATGTGAATTGGGATAGTTTTGTGTTCATATTAGGCTAGTAAAATGTGAAAAACTGCTGGGGTGTGAATACTTTTAGAGGAGCAGCAGCAATCCTATCAATGTGTAGGCTACCTATTATAGGAAACTCTGCATTTGTTACATAAACTGTATTATTATTCATTGCAGATCTCCTTGGATGTTACTCCGTCCTGCAGGACTAGAAGCCGTCACCACCGGGACTCTGCGGGGTGCCACAGATAACATGTCCGGATTATCATTAGGCACAGTAGGCCCTTGCCTATGGGCAGCAGATATTAGGACGTGTCTTTTTTACACGGCTCGGATGTCACATTTACATGATTTTGCTTCCAAAAGAAAAATGTAGCGATGGAAATACAGAAAGCAATCAATGTGCCGGGGCCGGATCCGTGCGAGGCGGCGTCACCTTTGGTCCATTCCCAAACCCATAGCGTGTTTAATCAATGCCTGTCTGAAGGGGAAAACAAGACACATTTCAATGCATAAAAAACTCTGCGTGTCCTCATTGTTTGCCATTTTATAATTGACCATTAGTGTGTCTGTCCACAGGGAGATTCTTGGAATCCTATGAGCGGCAGCCTTTAAAGCGAGCGAGACTCCCTCGGACGGCATTATAATGAGCCGCGCTGCAAACCACAAACACACAAACCAAAGAGATGCCTCCTCCTTGTATTCCGGGGATGTTTCATCTTCACTGGTAAATATATCACCCTGGACACATAGTGCAGATTTGGAATATATTGAAGTTGCATAAATATTAGCACCTTTTACGGTATATAGAAGTGATTGGGATCATTGATATTTGCGCTTTTTATTTTGCAAATGTTATGGCAGAATTCATCTTTTTAATACAAGGGGGTGACATCTTCGGGGAACCCACAACAGATGGGGTACCTGCCAAATACACATTGGTAATGCCCATGATTGGAACGGGTTGCCCATTTTTAAAGGGTTAGTTTGTCCGCATCTTGGAAACAAACACCTTACTGCGGATTTCCTTGGCAAAAAGGAGTGGGGTGACTCTGTACCTCATGCACAATGTCTCCGTGACACTTAGGACCATTTATTAGAATGAGACTGTCATGATGACTATGTGATAGTGGGGATCGGGGCTCCTGAGCTGTCCCTCAGGCTAGGGGGCACTATGCTATCCATATCCTCAGGGATACTCCTAATGGTGGAGATGCCTGGGTCTCCTTCCTGGCCCTGCTCCTGAACAGAACGGATCTGATACCCCTCCCCCCTCATAGAGGGATGAGACAGGAGTGTGATGAAACCACAGAAAGGGACAAACAAGGGACAACCCAAAACTCTGTCACATCGCATGCACACACATAGGTAAAGACAATAAGAGATTCAGGAGGAAAACAAGAGCAGGAAGGAAGCTACAAAACAACATGGGTAAACTCCACAACCGCTACAAGCAATTAGCACCACTTTCACCAGAGAGTCTGGGACTCCACACCTCACAGAATAAACTATAGCTGGCATGGGTGGAAGGATTCCACCAGCATAAATAGGAGGTTTATCAAGTGAGATCTCTTGCCCTTGATAAAGCCAATTTAGGTGGTCCTGGTTACACTGCACTTTATATTATTTTGCTGTGGTGCAATTTTGCACCAGCGCTCTATCCATCTAGGCAGGCACCTTTTACACAGCATGCAGTATGCTCCTTAATATCTGTGGTTTGTATTTGGGTACATGTGTATGATATCTCTGCCGATCATATATTCTTTCCTTTTTGTCTAACAGGATGTATTATCTTCCTTACTGGCATAGGATTGGAGTCTGCTGTTTTGGTGATAACTTGGAGAAGTGGTAGATAGTCAATATCCACTTTTAAACTTTTCACATCCATCATGATTTTGCACCCCTATCTTAAGAGCATCATGGTGTAGAGGCTGAGTCCCTGGCTCCAGTCATATATCACTTACTGGGCTGCTTGCTGTACTTTTGATAAAATCCCTGTTTTATCTCCTGTTAATCTCCCAGTTCACTAAATGTTGCGCTCTCCATAACTCCGCCCCCATCTCTGATTGGGTAACCTTTTGTGTGCATAGACAGAAAACTGCCAATCAGTAGTGGGGGCGGTGCTAGACTGCTTGGCACCAGGTTTTACTAATTCTCCTGTGAATAAAGAGGGATTTTATCAAAACTACAGCAAGTAGCCCAGTAAGAGACACTTTGCTGGAATCAAGGTCTCTGTCGCTATATCATGCCGCTCTCAGATTAGATTACAAAAACTTGACAACAGATTCCATTCAATAATGCACAATATGAGGGCAGAAAAATGGAATTCAAAGCTGTTATATGAATGTCGGACACAAATTGCATCCTTTGGATCCCCACCGACCATTATGACACCCATCAGTTGTCTGATGTGAAAAAATCGTGAGTGTTACTTTTTTTAGTCTTTGGATGAAATCTAGCTCATTTGCCATTAGCGCCCCCTAGTGGTGGCTTAAGCGAGAAAAACAGATATACAGTGCCTACAAGTAGTATTCAACCCCCTGCAGATTTAGCAGGTTTGATAAGATGCAAATAAGTTAGAGCCTGCAAACTTCAAACAAGAGCAGGATTTATTAACAGATGCATAAATCTTACAAACCAACAAGTTATGTTGCTCAGTTAAATTTTAATACATTTTCAACATAAAAGTGTGCGTCAATTATTATTCAACCCCTAGGTTTAATATTCTGTGGAATAACCCTTGTTTGCAATTACAGCTAATAATCGTCTTTTATAAGACCTGATCAGGCCGGCACAGGTCTCTGGAGTTATCTTGGCCCACTCCTCCATGCAGATCTTCTCCAAGTTATCTAGGTTCTTTGGGTGTCTCATGTGGACTTTAATCTTGAGCTCCTTCCACAAGTTTTCAATTGGGTTAAGGTCAGGAGACTGACTAGGCCACTGCAACACCTTGATTTTTTCCCTCTTGAACCAGGCCTTGGTTTTCATGGCTGTGTGCTTTGGGTCGTTGTCTTGTTGGAAGATGAAATGACGACCCATCCTAAGATCCTAGATGGAGGAGCGGAGGTTCTTGGCCAAAATCTCCAGGTAGACCGTGCTATCCATCTTCCCATGGATGCGGACCAGATGGCCAGGCCCCTTGGCTGAGAAACAGCCCCACAGCATGATGCTGCCACCACCATGCTTGACTGTAGGGATGGTATTCTTGGGGTCGTATGCAGTGCCATCCAGTCTCCAAACGTCACGTGTGTGGTTGGCACCAAAGATCTCGATCTTGGTCTCATCAGACCAGAGAACCTTGAACCAGTCTGTCTCAGAGTCCTCCAAGTGATCATGAGCAAACTGTAGACGAGCCTTTACTTGACGCTTTGAAAGTAAAGGTACCTTACGGGCTCGTCTGGAACGGAGACCATTGCGGTGGAGTACGTTACTTATGGTATTGACTGAAACCAATGTCCCCACTGCCATGAGATCTTCCCGGAGCTCCTTCCTTGTTGTCCTTGGGTTAGTCTTGACTCTTCAGACAAGCCTGGCCTCGGAATGGGTGGAAACTTTTAAAGGCTGTCCAGGCCGTGGAAGGCTAACAGTAGTTCCATAAGCCTTCCACTTCCGGATGATGCTCCCAACAGTGGAGACAGGTAGGCCCAACTCCTTGGAAAGGGTTTTGTACCCCTTGCCAGCCTTGTGACCCTCCACGATCTTGTCTCTGATGGCCTTGGAATGCTCCTTTGTCTTTCCCATGTTGACCAAGTATGAGTGCTGTTCACAAGTTTGGGGAGGGTCTTAATTAGTCAGAAAAGGCTGGAAAAAGAGATAATTAATCCAAACATGTGAAGCTCATTGTTCTTTGTGCCTGAAATACTTCTTAATACTTTAGGGGAACCAAACAGAATTCTGGTGGATTGAGGGGTTGAATAATAAATGACCCCCTGAATAAACTTTTCACAATTTAAAAAAAAAAAAAAGAAAGAAAGAAATAACATTCTTTTTTGCTGCATTTCACACTTCCAGGCTGATCTACAGTCCAAATGTCACAATGCCAAGTTATTCCGAATGTGTAAACCTGCTAAATCTGCAGGGGGTTGAATACTACTTGTAGGCACTGTATTGTAAACAGAATAGCAAAGGAGGCATAATGCACTATACAGAGTGTGATATTCACACAAAACAATAAGATAATATATAAGACATGACAAGTAAGAATGGAGCTGTTCCCTGAAGTGCCCGTCCAGATTGATGAGACTATTATTCCAGTCTAGCAGAATTTTCGATCCGATGTTTTTCATTCTTTTGTTGTATTTTTCCCATTTTTTTAACATTTTAAATGTTGGAAAGATTCCTATTAACACCTCGGTGATGACCACGGCGCTCGTACGTCACACGTGGCCACCGTGGCATGAAGGACCCTGCAAACCACAAGGAATAAAAAAGTCTTACTGGTTATTCATGCGCTGGAATTGGTGTTGTGGAAAAGCCGCCTGCGCAGGAAACGTGACAAGATTCTTAAATATTTGAAAGATTTATGTAGAAATCTCTCCAGGGACTTTTCGTGATATTGGAAACAAGGTGGCTCCATCAGGAGGAGGAGAGGAGGAGGAGGAAAGGAGAGGAGGAGAGGAGGAGGAGAGGAGGGGGAGAGGAGAGAAGGAGGAGGAGAGGAGGAGGAGGAGAGGAGGAGGAGAGGAGGGGGAGAGGAGAGAAGGAGGAGGAGAGGAGGAGGAGGAGAGGAGGAGGAGAGGAGGAGGAGAAAAGGGGGAGAGGAGGAGGAGAGGTGGAGGAGGAGAGGAAGAGAGGAGGAGGAGAGGAGGAGGAGAGGAGGGGGAGAGGAGAGAAGGAGGAGGAGAGAAGGAGAGGAGGAGGAGGAGAGGAGGAGGAGAGAAGGAGAGGAGGAGGAGAGAAGCAGAGGAGGAGGAGGAGGAGAGGAGGAGGAGAGGAGGAGAGGGGGAGAGGCGGAGAGGAGGAGGAGAGAAGCAGAGGAGGAGGAGAGGAGGAGAGAACGAGGGGAGGAGGAGAGGAGGAGGAGAGGAGGAGAGGAGAGGAGGAGGTGAGGAGGAGAGAAGGAGAGGAGGAGAGAAGGAGAGGAGGAGGAGAGGTGAGAGGGGAGAAGGGGAGGAGGAGGAGAGAAGGAGAGGAGGAGAGAAGGAGAGGAGGAGGAGAGGTGAGAGGGGAGAAGGGGAGGAGGAGGGGAGAAGGAGATGAAGAGTTGAGAAGGAGGGGAGGAGGAGGAGAGAAGGAGAGGAGGAGGAGAGGAGAGGAGGAGAAAGAAGGAGAGGAGGGGGAGAGGAGGAGAGGAGGAGGAGAGAAGGAGAGGAGGAGGAGAGGAGGAGAGGAGAAGGAGAGGAGGAGGAGAGAAGGAGAGGAGGAGGAGAAGAGAACGAGAAGAAGAGGAGAGAAGGAGAGACGGGGAGAGGAGGAGGAGAGGAGGAGGAGAGAAGGGGAGGAGGAGGAGAGAAGGAGAAGAGGAGGAGAGAAGGAGAGGAGGAGGAGAGGAGGAGAAGAGGAGGAGAGGAGGAGGTGAGAAGGAGAGGAGGGGGAGAGGAGGAGAGGAGGAGAGAAGTAGAGTAGGAAGAGAGCAGGAGAGGAGAGGAGGAGGAGAGAAGGAGAGGAGGAGGAGAAGAAGAGAGGAGGAGGAGAGGAAGAGAGGAGGAGGAGAGAAGGGAAGGAGGAGGAGAGTAGGAGAGGAGGAGGAGAGAAGGAGAGGAGGAGAGAAGGAGAGAGGAGGAGAAAAGGAGAGGAGGAGAGGAGGGGGAAGAGGAGGAGAGGAGGGGAGAAGGGGAGGAGAGAGGAGAAGGAGAGGAGGAGGAGAGGAGGAGGAGAGAAGGAGGAGAGAAGGAGAGGAGGAGGAGAGAGGAGGAGGAGTTGGAGAGGAGGAGAGAGGAGGAGAGGAGAGGAGGAGAGAGGAGGAGAGGAGAGAGGAGAGGAGGAGAAGGAGGAGGAGGAGAGAGGAGAGAAGGAGGAGGAGGAGAGGAGGAGAGAGGAGAAGAGAGGAGAAGGAGAGGAGGAGAAGAGGAAGAGAGAGGAGGAGGAGGATGAGAAGGAGGAGGATGGAGGAGGAGGAGAGGAGAGGAGGAGGAGGAGGAAGGAGAGGAGGAGGAGAGGAGGAGGAGAGAGGAGAGAGGAGAGGAGGAGGAGGAGAGGAGGAGGAGGAGGAGGAGGGAGGAGGAGGAGAGGAGGAGGAGGAGAGGAGGAGGAGAGAAGGAGAGGAGGAGGAGAGAAGGAGAGGAGAAGGAGAGGAGGAGAGGAGGAGGAGAGAAGGAGAGGAGGGCTGTTATGATGGATGAAAAGCTGGGAAAATTGCCATCATAGGGGTTTGTGCGTTCACATACGGTGCAAGTGTTCAGCATCCGTCTCCATTATGTTTAAACACTAAGCATTCACCAAAAGTACCACTAAACATAACTTTCACCAGAGAAAGTCTGGGACACCACACCTCACAGACCAACGCAGAATAAGCTATAGCTGGAATGGGTAGAAGGATTCCACCAGCATAAATAGGAGGTTTATCAAGTGACCTCTCTTGCCCTTGATAAAGCCAATTTAGGCATAAATAGGAGGGGAGCAGATGTGATTGGCCTCCCCACAACATGTGATTAATGGAGTAAGCACACCGGCATTGATTAACTCTAGCCTGCCTATGAATCAGCACTAGAGTTGAGCGCGGTTCGTGGTTCGTGGTTCTCCAGTTCTAGGCTCGAGTGATTTTGGGGCATGTTCTAGATCGAACTAGAACTAGAGCTTTTTGCAAAAGCTCGATAGTTCTAGAAACGTTCGAGAACGGTTCTAGCAGCCAAAAAACAGCTAAATCCTAGCTTGGTTTCTGCTGTAATAGTGTAAGTCACTCTGTGAATCAAACTATTATCACATTTCAGTGTATAGTGTGCGTGAACAGCGCCTTCAGATCACTGCTGTTTCTATAATGGCGATCGCCATTTTTTTTTTTTTTTTCTTGTCTTCCTTCCCTAAGCGCGCGCGTCTTGTGGGGCGGGCCAGCATGTCAGCCAATCACAGACACACACACACCTAAGTGGACTTTGAGGCAGAGAAGCAACGGCATGTGTGATAGGATCTGCATGTCACATGTCCCTGCATTATAAAACCGGACATTTTCTTCACGGACGCCATTATCTGCCTTCTGCGTCTTTGGTGTCAGACATCACTGTCGCAGCTCCGTCCTCCTGAGTCCTATAGCCGATACAGCTGTATGCGCTGCATACACAGCGTTAGACAGCTTAGGGAGAGCACATTCTAGCAGTCCTTTTAAGGGCTCAAACCGGCAGGGTCAGAGAGCCATAGGTGACAGGTCCTGCAAACAGCAACAGCGTCTGTGTAGCCCAGGTCAGGGATTTCCTCCCTGCATTTCACCATTAGGAGGGAATAGAAAGGCAGGCTTCCATTCCTCTACCCAGAGCCCCACAATCCTGCCACTGTACCCTCCTGTCCTCTGCACACTCCAACTCATTATAACTAAGCCATTATACTAGCAAACACTCAGTGTACCTAGTGGCATCCTATCTGTGGCTATTGGACTTTGCTATAGTCCCACTAGTGCCAAGACATTTGCAGAGCGCATCTGCCTGCGTTGCACACTCCAACTAATTATAACTAAGCCATTATACTAGCAAACACTTAGTGTACCTAGTGGCATCCTATACGTGGCTATTGGACTTTGCTATAGTCCCACTAATGCCAAGACATTTGCAGAGCGCATCTGCCTGCGTTGCACACTCCAACTAATTATAACGAAGCCATTATACTGGCAAACACTCAGTGTACCTAGTGGCATCCTATACGTGGCTATTGGACTTTGCTATAGTCCCACTAGTGCCAAGACATTTGCAGAACGCATCTGCCTGCGTTGCACACTCCAACTAATTATAACTAAGCCATTATACTAGCAAACACTTAGTGTACCTAGTGGCATCCTATACGTGGCTATTGGACTTTGCTATAGTCCCACTAGTGCCAAGACATTTGCAGAGCGCATCTGCCTGCGTTGCACACTCCAACTAATTATAACTAAGCCATTATACTAGCAAACACTCAGTGTACCTAGTGGCATCCTATACGTGGCTATTGGACTTTGCTATAGTCCCACTAGTGCCAAGACATTTGCAGAGCGCATCTGCCTGCGTTGCACACTCCAACTAATTATAACTAAGCCATTATACTAGCACACACTCAGTGTACCTAGTGGCATCCTATACGTGGCTATTGGACTTTGCTATAGTCCCACTAGTGCCAAGACATTTGCAGAACGCATCTGCCTGCGTTGCACACTCCAACTAATTATAACTAAGCCATTATACTAGCAAACACTTAGTGTACCTAGTGGCATCCTATACGTGGCTATTGGACTTTGCTATAGTCCCACTAGTGCCAAGACATTTGCAGAGCGCATCTGCCTGCGTTGCACACTCCAACTAATTATAACTAAGCCATTATACTAGCACACACTCAGTGTACCTAGTGGCATCCTATACGTGGCTATTGGACTTTGCTATAGTCCCACTAGTGCCAAGACATTTGCAGAGCGCATCTGCCTGCGTTGCACACTCCAACTAATTATAACTAAGCCATTATACTAGCAAACACTCAGTGTACCTAGTGGCATCCTATACGTGGCTATTGGACTTTGCTATAGTCCCACTAGTGCCAAGACATTTGCAGAGCGCATCTGCCTGCGTTGCACACTCCAACTAATTATAACTAAGCCATTATACTAGCAAACACTTAGTGTACCTAGTGGCATCCTATATGTGGCTATTGGACTTTGCTATAGTCCCACTAGTGCCAAGACATTTGCAGAGCGCATCTGCCTGCGTTGCACACTCCAACTAATTATAACTAAGCCATTATACTAGCAAACACTTAGTGTACCTAGTGGCATCCTATACGTGGCTATTGGACTTTGCTTTTGTCCCACTAGTGCCAAGACATTTGCAGAACGCATCTGCCTGCGTTGCACACTCCAACTAATTATAACTAAGCCATTATACTAGCACACACTCAGTGTACCTAGTGGCATCCTATACGTGGCTATTGGACTTTGCTATAGTCCCACTAGTGCCAAGACATTTGCAGAGCGCATCTGCCTGCGTTGCACACTCCAACTAATTATAACTAAGCCATTATACTAGCAAACACTCAGTGTACCTAGTGGCATCCTATACGTGGCTATTGGACTTTGCTATAGTCCCACTAGTGCCAAGACATTTGCAGAGCGCATCTGCCTGCGTTGCACACTCCAACTAATTATAACTAAGCCATTATACTAGCAAACACTCAGTGTACCTAGTGGCATCCTATACGTGGCTATTGGACTTTGCTTTAGTCCCACTAGTGCCAAGACATTTGCAGCACGTCTGCCTGCGTTGCACACTCCAACTAATTATAACTAAGTTACATTGTCAGGGATATTTATTCTTTATTATTCTGCTGTTAATAAAGCTAGACCAACACTGCAATCTTCACCACCTCTCAATTTTTACTACCACATTTTCAGTCCACAATCTTGTCGCAATCAACATGAGTGGCAAAATGACAGATGCTGGTGGAAAGGGGAAGAGGCGTGGTGGAAAAGGCAAAAAAGGTTTTGTCAGTGGGGAAGGTGGCAAAGCTCCATTATCATCTGCTGCAGATAGACCATCTACTAGCAAAAGTAAGATGTCTACTACTTATTGTGGACAATCCGATGTGCTCCCTTTTTTACGGACACGAACAAGAGGAACAAAGGTAGATGATGGGCAAAAAAGGAAAATGCTTGAATGGATCTCAAGTGGTCCAACAAGTGCCCTCTCAGCCACTTCAAGTACCGCATCCAAAAAACACCAGTCCTCTGAGTTGTCATCCCAATCACACTTGATTTCTCCCAGCTCTGAAGTCTCCATCAGCCCTGCACAGTATGGTGGAACTGAGATGGCTGAGTCTGCAGAGCTGTTCAGTCACACTATAGCCTGGGAATCAGAGGTCTGCTCCCAAGCTACAGTGAGTACAGAACAGGAAATGGTCTGCAGTGATGCCCAGAACCTTTGTGACTCTGATTCAGGCCGTGAGGACCAAGTTTCTGAGCATAATGTTGACCCTTTGTCACAAACTGTAACACCTGTGGTTATAGACAATGAGGAACATACTGATGAAGATGAGACGCAGATACCCGATTGGGATGACAACTTAAATATTCGGTCAGGGCAAGAAGAGGCTCGGTCTGAGGGGGAGGGGAGTGCAAACACAACAATTGATGATGACGTTCTAGATCCCACCTACTGTCAACCCCCAGTCAGGCACTCGAGGAGGTCAACAGAGGCGGTGGAGGAGGATGCAACCGACGACGAAGTTACCTTGAGCCTTCCTGGACAGAGTCGGAGCACTGGTAGCACGTCTACAACTGCATCCTCAGCCACCACTCTGCCTATGAGCATTATTCGGGGTGGATCAACAGGTCGCATGGCCTCTAAGCCTTGCCTAGCCTGGTCCTTTTTTCACATCGAAAAAGATCGCCCAACTCATGTGATATGTAACATTTGTCATGATTCTGTTAGTAGAGGTCAAAACCTCAGCAGTTTGACAACTTCTTCCATGAATCGTCACATGACTAAATATCATAAGTCCCGGTGGGAAGCTCACCGTGCTGCAATGCGGCCTAGCGGAGCGAACCATCCACCGCCCGCCCCTTCCAGTGCATCCGCGCGCTCTTCATCTTCTAGGACTGTGGGGACAGCTGTCACACCTGTTTTTCCACGCAAAACTTCCACCACTGTAAGCGCAACAGGCAGTTTGCTTGTAAGGTCGTCAGTTGGTTTGGAAGGGGAAACAAGTGAGTGTGTACAGCTCTCTCAGACATCGATAGCACCAACGTTGGATGAAGGCAACATCATGTCTCCGCCTGCACTTTCCTCACAAACCTGCATTTTTCCAGGGACACCCTACTCAACACCGTCTACACACAGCAGCCAGATCTCTGTCCCTCAGATGTGGTCAAATAAAAGGCCACTTCCTCCGACCCATGACAAAGCTAAGAGGTTGACTCTATCCCTCTGTAAGCTGTTGGCTACCGAAATGCTGCCTTTCCGCCTAGTGGACACACAGGATTTTAGAGACCTTATGTCTGTCGCTGTGCCCCAGTACCAGATGCCTAGTCGCCACTACTTCTCTAAGAAAGGTGTGCCCGCGCTACACCAGCATGTCG